>NC_084532.1:1893000-2195500 GCF_024500275.1 Phycodurus eques | reverse complement strand
CTAAATTTCAAACCCCCAACCTTCAGACGAAAAATCTAATAATGATACATATGTTACATTTGGGCATGACAAATTATTGCAGATCCTGGATCAGTAATTATGAATAACTGACCGTTTCATTGGCATCCCTTGGACAAAAAAATGCCTAGGGAGATTTTAGCCAACGAAAGAAAGTCCTTCGATTGACAGACTACTCGAAACCCTTTACTCGTTATTTACATGAACTCGTGTTAACACAGATACAGGCTTTTGGGGGTAAGGAAAAGTACCTAGCGGGAGCTTTTATTCCACTGAAATTTTTACAATTTTCGTTATGTGTCTAGAGCACTTTTTATGTATTTATATTTAGTAATTTTTTTATTATCAGTCTCAAAGATAATGATAATATACAAATGCTATATTAGTATAATGATGATAATGGATATTGGGTTGGACCAGATTGTCTCTATACTGATAATGTATATAATGAAATAACAACCAATGCACTTACAAAATTCTGTCTAGATATGGTAGACATGTAAAAGAAAGAATTGAAGGAAGAGGATTCACTGTTAGAATACACTATTAGCTACAATCAGTGCTAGTAACTAATTGCATGTTGATAGGTCATAGAGGACCAGAAGCTAGGTCATAAAAGCCGAACAACAACCAACGACCAATCATCTGTTGTCTGAACTGATGCACTTGCGTAACTCTGCAGAAGAACAGAAGAAAGACGATGACTCAAACCCATTGTTCAGCGTCAACTCTCATAGTTGTTGTGATAAAAATTTGTTGAAATGTGTATTGATGCTTCCACTTTTACAGTTGACAATTTTGTACCTTATGAGACGTAACTATTACGAGCTTCTTTGTTTACATGCGATCGCCACTACCTCTGCTAATTTCGCCTCCTACAGGATGAATGTTTGGTTTCTGTATGCCCTTCATGTGGCACACTCTTAAAATCATTCAAACTGCTATGGTTGTTCTTTCATGCCACAAGCCGCCGCAAACCCACATGTTGTGCCTTCCCCAGATCCTAAGGCTTTATCACTCTATCCTTAGTTTTCTTTATTAGTCCACTATACTTTAATCAAACTGTCCTTGCTGAAACAGGTTCTCCTCTCCCCTATGTCAATGTGAGGGCTTTAAAACCACTAATGATTCTGGTATGGTACCTTTGTTTGGCCCAGTCCACATTCGCCCCAGAGTGAAGTTCCACTGTTTTACTATGAACAAGACCCTATATGGCCAGCGTGTGTATGTTGGGAAGGTACCAAAATCTTATTGCCAATCTATAGCTGTACCATGCACAACCTTTGTCTCGAACTCCTCTCTGAACAATTCTCCAAGTCTTCTTGGTACGACCTGTCTTCTGTCAACCCTATATGTCAGCACATGACCGGTTGTGCATGTTGCCATTTGAGGGCGTGTACTGGCTTTGTGGACAGTTTCTACACGAGACTCGTTCCCGATTGATCGGGTCGATGCACCCCTATTGCTTTGACAGACCACTCATACATTATCGCTGCCAAATCTCGTTCCTGTTGTCGCACAGGCCCAATTTAAAGAACACGTTCCAGTTTGGGGCACAGATGTCCCCACCGATCACAAGGTTTGGAGTACAGGTACCAAGGTATTATACTCACTATTTCCTCAAATTGGGGTGGGCAAAATGATGTTACGATATGTAAGTTCTCCTTTTTCTAGTTTTGTTAACACTACCCTGACCATTCTAGAGGCTTCACGTGTGGAAATTAATGCAATTTGTGAAGGAGCCCTCCAAAATCGCATGACACTTGATTTACTGTTGGCTTCTCAGGGTGGTGTTTGTACTCTCTTGAACCAAACCTGTTGCACATACATTCCTCACAATGCTGCTGATATAGGCGTCATAGCCAGTGGTATTAAAAACCCCACTACACGCCGCAATGTCATTGCCCGCAAGGAGGTGCTCGATTCGAGCTGGTTCACAGGACTTGGATGGCAGGCTTGGCTGTATCGCTTTGCTCTTATGATTTTTATCACTTTGCTTATTCTCTTCTTCATGTCTGGTTGCCTGGTCCCTTTGGTGAATTCTTTAGTCTCTCGCATGGTTGACACAGCGTTTCTCCACTATTCACGATTTCACTATTCAGTCTCTGATGACCGTTTTCCTGACCTTTTCCCTCAATCCGACTGTTTGGATGACAACGACGACTTAAATGATGACCATGATTCATATTCATCACTCTAAGTTTGTTGCATGACTGATTTAGAGCCCGTATATGAAGGATTTTCTTAAACTGAGGTCTGAATTTCTGGAGGCGGCACGGTGCCCGACTGGTTAGAGCGTCTGCCTCACAGTTTTGAGGTCCGGGGTTTAATCCCCGGCCACGCCTGTGTGGAGTTTACATGTTCTCCCCGTGCCTGCGTGGGTTTTCTCCGGACACTCCGGTTTCCTCCCACATCCCAAAAACATGCATGGTAGGTTAATTGACAACTCTAAATTGCCCGTAGGTGTGAATGTGAGTGTGAATGGTTGTTTGTTTGTATGTGCCCTGCGATTGGCTGGCAACCAGTTCAGGGTGTACCCCGCCTCCTGCCCGATGATAGCTGGGATAGGCTCCAGCACGCCCGCGACCCTAATGAGGAGAAGCGGCTCAGAAAATGAATGGATGGATGAATTTCTGGATGATTCTAAGGGTTGTTTTGTGTTGTTACATATAATACTGTGATATCATTTTGATTTGTTTCATGTTTTTGATTAACTTTTCATGTTTTTGATCACTTAGTGTTTAGCAATATTTAGTAACTTTTAATGTTTTTGATTAACTTTTAATGTTTTGAGTACTTGGTGTTAACCTTTAGGTACTTAGAATGTAATAATGTTTAGTAATTTTCCTTTTGTACGTGATTAATAGTAGATTGTGTGATTTAATCAAAAGGGTGGAGCTGAGTTGGAAAATGTACGTTTCATTATATATATAATTGTGCAAAAAGATGCAGAGTCCTCTAGCACTTAGAGCAGTTCAAATGACTAATATTGCAATAGTCCGGTGCAATGACCATTGTGCAAAGGACGCTGAGATCCCTCCAGCCAGTGCCTCCATTCTTCCAGGGCCCATATAATGGCCAGCAGCTCGCGGTTTCAGACGTCATAATTTCATTCTGCTGAAGATAGGCGACGGGAAAAAAAAGCACAGGGGTGAAGTTTATGGGTCGTGGGATCTCGCTGCGAGAGGACTGCTCCAGCTCCGGCATCTGAGGCGTGAACCTCCACCACGAACTGGAGGGAAGGGTCAGGGTGGCGCAGAATGGGAGCAGTGGTGAACAGGGATTTTAGTTTATTGAATGCTTGTGAGGCTGCTGGGGTCCACTGAAAGGGGGAGCTGGTGGAAGTGAGACTGGTGAGGGGAATAGCGACCTTGCTGTAATTGGCGAATCCAAGGAAACGTTGCAGTTCTTTGCGGGTCGCAGGGTTGGACCAGTCGATGATGGCTTGGATTTTGGTGGGGTCCGGTTGTAGTTGTCCTTTTGCAATGATGCAGCCGAGGAAATATACTGAGGATAGGTGGAATTCACATTTTTCTGGTTTGACATATAGACGGTTCTCGAGGAGGCGCTGGAGGACTTGGCATACATGGATGCGGTGTTCTTCGGGCGAGCGGGAGAAAATGAGGATGTCATCGAGGTACACAAACACGAACCGGTTGAGCATTTCACGGAGGATGTCAGTAATTAATGTTTGGAAAACAGCAGAGGCATTGGTTAAACCGAATGGCATGACCAGATACTTGAAGTGTCCGAGAGGGGTATTGAAGGCGGTCTTCCACTCGTCCGCCTCTCGGATATGGATGAGATGGTAGGCGTTATGGAGGTCCAATTTGGTAAAGATTTGCGCTTCGCAGAGGAGTTAAAATTACGGGTCGATCAGGGGTAGCGGTGACTTATTTTTAATTGTAATGTCATTGAGTCCTCACTAGTCGACGCATGGGCGGAGAGTAGTGTCTTTTTTCTCAACAAAAAAAAATCCTTCCCCGACCGGTGACAAGGAGGGGCGTATGAGGCCAGCAGCCAAGGAGTCGCGGATGTAATCCCCCATAGCCTTTTTTTCGGGACCGGAGAGATTGTAGAGTCGGCTGGTGGGAAGTGGAGCTCCCGGCAAGAGGTCTATGGCGCAATCATAAAGGCATTGGGGGTGTAGAGAGCTGGCCAGGTCTTTGCTGAATACTGGGGAGAGGTCATGATATTCTTCTGGAATTTGGGAGAGGTCCACTGGGGCGGCAGAGGGTGGTGGGTCTTCTGTGGGTGGAACGGCAGAAAGCAGACAGTGGGAATGGCAATGAGGACTCTATCCGGTGATGGATAAACGACCCCAGTCTATGGCGGGGTTGTAGAGTTTGAGCCAGGGAATATCAAGAACTAAGGGGGTCTCAGGGGAAGGAATGACAAAAAGGGAACTGTTTTCGTGGTGATTGCCTGAAATAAGGACTGTGATGGGCACTGTTTGATGGGTGACCAGGGAAATTACTCGGCCATCCAAGGCTGTGACTTTTTCGAGGATAGAAGTGGTTGGAGAGGGATTTGGAGCTGGTGAATTATTTCTTCATGAATAAAATTATCATCAGCACTGGAATCAATAAGGGGGTGTTATGAGCAGAAATGAAAATGCAAGCGGGAACGGTCATGCGGGAGGGAGAGCTTGCGGGAACAGAGGTTTGGCTCACCGCGACGCTCTCGTGACGCGGTGAGCCTGGTCTTTCTAGTCCGAGGGGGCACGAGGAAATAAAGTGACCAGATTGACCGCAATAGATGCACACTCGCTGGATGACACGACGCTGACATTCTTGTGGATCTAAACGTGTTTGACCAATTTGAATGGATTCATCGGATGCAACGGGGAGTGACGAAAGTGCGGAAGACGACTGCGTGGTACTCAGAGTGGGAGAGTGTTTACGCGAGCATAGCCCTTTTTCATGGGCTCTCTCTCGCAGTCTGTTATCCAGAAGGATGGAGAGGGCGATAAGAGCCTCGAGAGACGAGGGCTCGTCCCGGACCGCAGGCTCATCTTTGATTTGTTCGGAAAGGCCGTTTTGAAGATTCCCCTAAGGGCTGCGTCCCACCCGCATTCACCAGCAAGGATACGGAAGTCGATGGAATATTCTGCAACGCACTTAGCACCCTGAGTGAGTGTGGGAGACGACGGGTGGCTTCTTTGCCCTGAATGGGGTGATCAAAGACCTTACGGAGTTCGGCGGAAAAGGAATCGAACGAAAGGAGGACCGGGGAGGAGTTGTGCCATAATGAAGTGGACCATTTTGCTGCTTTTCTGCGGAGGAGGTTAGTGACATATGCTATTTTGGAACGTTCGGTGGAATAACTGTACGGTAGGAGATTGAATACGAGTGAGCAATGAAGAATAAACTGGCTACATGCACCTAGGTCCCTGGAGTAGAACTCGGGTGGAGGGACATGAGGTTCTTTTTACGGGAAGCGGGTTGGCTCGGAAGCTACGGGCTTGGGAGGAGTACTTACAGGGGGTTGAATGGATTGCATCTGTTGGGAAAGGAGGGAGACCTGTTGCGAAAGGGAGTGGAGCGGTTCGGTGATTTCTTGCAGTATTTTGTCCTGCCGTCCAATGTGGGCGCCTTGGAGGGTTAGTGCGTTCTTCAGTGCCTGAGGAGTTGCTGGGTCCATAGTGGCCAAAGTATTCTGTCAGGTGTGGGAAGAAGCTGAACCCAAGAGCAGGCGGAGGCTGATGTAAAATGATTAACAGTTTATTGAGCAAAGGTTATGGAAGTGGTCCTGGATGTGTTGACAGGCGGCGGCGTGGACAGGTGACAGGCAGTGGACAGAACAGGGGGCTGGCAGAAATGACGTGGGTCAGGAACACTGGGAACGAGGAGACACAAGAGTTAACAAGGGAACGAGTTGTTGAGTAGGTTACATGAGTACGGTGGGCCGTTGTACCGCTAGGAGAGGCTGCAATACTTTGGCAAGGATTTCCAGGAACAGGCAGGCTTAAATGTAGGTGGTGTTGAGGGTTGATTGGAGACAGGTGCGTGGCTTGAGGAGAAGCTGAAACAGAGAGGGGAGGGGCGAGAGTGGACGAGAGGGCACAAAACGCCATCCAGGCTCCAAAACGGTACTGCAGGGCAGTACATGACAATAATATCATCAGAAGGTTCAGAGAATCTGGAGAAATCACTGCATGTAAGCGGCAAGGCCGAAAACCAACATTAAATGTCCGTGACCTTCGATCCCTCAGGCGGCACTGCATCAAAAACCGACATCAATGTGTAAAGGATATCACCACATGGGCTCAGGAACACTTCGGAAAACCAGTATCACTAAATACAGTTTGGCGCTAAATCCGTAAGTGGAACTTGTAACTCTACTATGCAAAGCAAAAGCCATTTATCAACAACACCCAGAAAGATGGACTGATGAAAACTGGAAAAGTGTTCTGTGGTCTGACGAGTCCACATTTCAAATTGTTTTTGGAAATTGTGGACGTCGTGTCCTCCGGGCCAAAGAGGAAAAGAACCATCTGGACTGTTATGGACGCAAAGTTCAAAAGCCAGCATCTGTGATGGTATGGGACTCCGTTAGTGCCAATGGCATGGGTAACTTACACATCTGTGAAGGCACCATGAATGCTGAAAGGTACATACAGGTTTTGGAAAAACATGCTGCCATCGTCTTTTTCATGGACGCCCCTGCTTACTTCAGCAAGACAATGCCAAACCACATTCTGCATGTGTTACAACAACGTGGCTTCGTAGTAATAGAGTGCGGGTACTAGACTGGCCTGCTGTAGTCCAGACCTGTCTCCCATTGATAATGTGTGGCGCATTATGAAGCGTAAAATACGACAACGAAGACCCCGGACTGTTGAACAGCTGAAGCTGTACATCAAGCAAGAATGGGAGAGAATTCCACCTACAAAGCTTCAACAATTAGTGTCCTCAGTTCCCAAACGTTCATTGAATGTTGTTAAAAGAAAAGGTGATGTAAAACAGTGGTAAACATGACCCTGTCCCTGCTTCTTTGGAACGTGTTGCAGCCATAAAATTCTAAGTTCATGATTATTTGCTAAAAACAATAAAGTTGATCAGTTTGAACCTGAAATATCTTGTGTTTGTCGTGTATTCAATTAAATACAGGTTGAACATGATTTGCAAATCATTGAATTCTGTTTTTATTTATGTTTAACACAACGTCCCAACTTCATTCAAATTGGGGTTGTATAAAAATGCACGTAGCAACCAATAAAAGCAGAAAAAAAAGCAAAATAAAAGCGAAAATACATCATAATATGTACATTATGATGTATTTGCAAGCAAGCTGACTATTTTGTATTTGTATGTGAAAAACTTTACCTCTAGTGGCATTTGGTGACAAATTTAATATGAGCATTCATATGAGCAATTTAGTACTATAAAGGGTTGGACATCAATGTCCTACTTAATAAGGTTTACTCTATTGATTTCATTCATTCATTCATTCATCTTCCGTACCACTTATTGTCACTCGGGTCGCAAGTGTGCTTAAATCAATGCCAGATTACTCTGGGTGAGAGGCGAGGTACACCCTGAACTGGTCGCCACCCAATCGCAGTATTTACTTCATTTTATTTTTAAATGTATATTTTACCTCATGGAATATATCCGATCCAATTTCCATTATACTAATCTGTTTAGGGTATTCATGCCCTTATGTCAAACCATATTACACGTACACTCTGAATACTGTAACACGACACACTTCAATATACTTGAGCCAGGATAAGTATTGTCATGGGAATGTGAGTGTAAGCCCTGGTACATGGAAAGAGTTTTTAAATCTTAAAAGATTTTGTTTTTTTTTAATCTGTGACAGACCACACACATAAAGATAAAAAAATTTGCATTTAATAGTTTTGTCGTATTGTGTGCTCTGATAAATTCAACACATAACACCACACAAGGATTTTGTTCCACCGCCAATCTAGGTACAAGTCCTCTGAGGCAGAAATCTCACATGATCAGACATGATCTCACAAAAACAAAGATGAGGAGACACTGCGTCGATATTACCAGTGTTTCCCAAGGTTGCCGGAAGTGGAACCACTGTAAAATGGCAATCTGGTCAATAAAAATACCGTATTTTCACGACCATAAGGCACACTTAAAAGTCTTAAATTTTCTCCAAAATGGAGATATAATGCGGCGCACCTTTTGTGTGCACCGAGTTCCAACATCTATAAATGTTGTTTTGTGATTTTTATTTTTTTTGACCGCTTGACTTACTGGGAGCATTTCCTGCCGACACGCTGCTTATACAGAGGAAAAGCGGATGTGACTGAGGACAGAATGCGGACGTAAAGGGGGAAGGGTGCATGAAGGAGGACGCTAAAGTCACGCCCCCAGTAGGTATATTGCGCCGGGGTGTGCATTGTGCAAAACAACATCAGTTAGGCTAAGGACCCCCCCGAAAATGGCACCTACATAGAGACACGCTTACGAAGCACAGTTTAAACTGCAAGCTGTCAGTTATGCGGAGGAACATGGGAATCGAGCAGCCGCAAGAGAATTCAAGATCAACGAATCCATAGTTCGCCAGTGGAGGAAGCAGCAAAACGAGCTTCGCCAAGTCAAGAAGACGAAGCTGAGTTTCCGCCGGGGTGTGCATTGTGCAAAACAACATCGGTTTGGCTAAGGACACCCCCGAAAAATGGCACCTACGAAGAGACGCGCTTACGAAGCACAGTTTAAACCGCAAGCTGTCAGTTACGCGGAGGAACATGGGAATCGAGCAGCCGCGAGAGAATTCAAGATCAACGAATCCATGGTTTGCAAGTCGAGGAAGCAGGAAAACGAGATTCGCCAAGTCAAGAAGACAAAGCTGAGTTTCCGCGGAAACAAAGCGAGGTGGCCCGGGTTGGAAGACCAACTCGAGTACTGGATTAATGAGCAAAGAACAGCCGGGAGAAGCGTCTCGACAGTCACCATTCGACTGAGGGCAATAATGCTTGCAGAAGAAATGAAAACAATTTTCAAGGAGGTCCGTCTTGGTGCTTTCGTTTTATGAAACGGCGCCATTTATCCATCCGAGCAAGGACTACAGTGGTGCAGCAATTTCCAGCGGATTACAAGGAAAAGCTGGTGTGGAGCGATGGATGACAGATGGCGAACACAGCTTTACTAAGACTGGGATGCAACGTTGGGCGAGTTACGCCACCTCATGTGAATGGATTGTGGATGCTTGGGCTAACGTGTCTGCTTTGACTGTTCTCCGACCTTTCGCAAAAGCCGGCATCATTGCTGAACAGCCCCCTGGCAACGAGACTGACTGACAATGAAGGGAGGGAATCCGGCGTGTTTGTTGGAGAACTTGGCCAGCTGTTCATTTCGGATACAGAAGATGAGGACTTTGATGGATTTGTGGATGAGGATTGATAAAAAAAATAACGTGAGTACGTTGTTAAATACTTCAATAAAGTACAACCGAACTCAGTTTTGTTCCCGCTGCCTTTTTAAAAACATTGTTTTAGCGTTCATGCATGATACCATATGTTTTAAGATAGCGTATGTTTTACCATGCCTGCGCCCAATAATGTATGTGTTAAATACAGAAATAGACCCCATAACTGAGACTGCGCCTTTTAATACAGTGTGCCCTATGGTCATGAATATACGGTACTTGCTTTAGTAAATAATACTTGCCACCTTAAATATTTAAGCTTGTCGGCCTCAACCCATTTCGGACCCTGTAATCAGGACAAATCCACTCTTAATACATCTCAGACCTAGGGATAATCTTAGAAAATAATCTCATGAGGCATTGACGTCCTTGGTCGGGAAGGGGCAAAATCTGGACAAAAGCAGCTCGATTGTCTTTACTGTATGTGTGTATCTATTTTATTTAAACAACTCTTATTTCTCATTCGTAACATTCGTACTGATGTGCAGAGTGTTAATATGGCCACGGAGGGCCAGCTAACAATAAGTGTTGCTCTTAGTACAATTTCGTTCGGATGTTGTGATAAAAATGCTATTTTTGCCTGGGGCCCACGCCAGCTAGATCATGTAAACATACTGTACGTACATAATAGCCCACTTTTAGCTATTGTAAGATTGCAATGCCATTATATTTCATAATGCAGTTCTACTGTTCTCATCTCACATGGTTGACTGCCACTGCTTGAAAAGGATGTTGGGGCACTTTGGGTCAGTGAGGCTGAAATATGAACCAGACCATACACAATGTAATGCCCTCTGATGAAAAGTGAAGATTAGTAATCTGTGTTAATTTTTCTTCCATAAATGAAGACTCAGGAAAGGTCCTGATGTTGAACTCCATCAACGTGGAATAAGCAACAATAGGAGACAACACATTGGACTTTGATTACACAGCATTTAAGGTAGAATACACGTTCACTACGTCTCTGAATTCATTGAACATGGTGGACATCAACCTATCACTTATAAAATGTACTTATTTTTCCCCTCCAGCAAATAGCAGCTCGACCTGTGATTTTTTAAATTCCGTTTTGTGTATGTAGAAACCACGAGGCTTCCTTAGAAGCCATCTTTGTTGGGGCTGTGGGTCGTTGTACATGGTTCATGGCAGGCCTCGAGCGCCGCCCCGTGGACGTTTGTGTCATTACGTCAGAATCAGACTCAGAATCATCTTTATTTGCCAAGTATGTCCAAAAAACACACAAGGAATTTGTCTCCGGTAGTTGGAGCCGCTCTAGTACGACAACAAGACAGTCAATTAACAGATAACACTTTTGAGACAAAGACATTGACAAAAACTGTCACTGAGCAATAAAGGGTTGCTGGTGATCTGGTATTGCCGGTACAAATTTTTATTTTTTATTTTTTTGGGCAATTGTGCACAATGATGCAGTCCTCTAGCACTTAGAGCAGTTTGAATGACTAACATAGCAATAGTCCGATGCAATGACCATTGTGCAAAGGGTGCCAAGACTTCAAGAATGTATGCAGTTTAAAGTGACGAGTAGTGCGATAATCTGCGACGTTGATTGTACAAATGTTGCAGATACTCCTCAGTCAGTGTGCAAGTGGTGCAGATGCTGCTCTGGCTTGAGTGGCCAGTATTGGTCAACAACAGATATGCAAATAGTGCCGCATGGCGAGACTACTACAGTGAGTGCACGAGTAATATATAATTGGCCCCACAGAAATGTGACAATCAACTCAAGCCAAAACAATTGGCAGCATGTTGCAATGGAATTGTAGGTTTGCTGTTTAAGAAGTTGATTGCAAGAGGGAAGAAGCTGTTGGAATGTCTTCGTGTTCTAGTTTGCATTGATCGGTAGCGCCTACCTGAGGGAAAGAGCTGGAAGATCCGGTGACCGAGATGTGGAGGGTCCGAGAGCATTTTGCATGCTCTTGTCTTAGTTCTGGCAGCGTGCAAGTCCTCAAGGATGGGTAGGGGGGTACCGACAATCTTTCCAGCAGTTTTGATTGTCTGTTGCAGTCGGAGTTTGTCCTTTTTTGTAGCAGCACCAAACACAGGAAGAACACAGGACTTACTCGATGACCACTGCGTAGAACTGCCTCAGCAGCTCCTGTGGAAGGCCATGCTTCCTCAGAAGCCGCAAGAAGTACATCCGCTGCTGGGCCTTTTTGAGGACAGAGTTGATGTTGATCTCCCACTTCTGGTCCTGAGAGACTGTAATTCCCAGGAACTTGAAGGTCTCGACGGTTGACACAAAGCAGCTGAACAGCGTGAGGGGCATCTGTGGCGAAGGATGCCTCCTGAAGTCCACGATCATCTCTCCAGTCTTGTTCACCTCCGGGTTGTGTCGATCACACCACAGCTCCAGCCGCTCTACTTCCTGTCAATATGCAGACTCGTCACCGTCCTTGATGAGGCCGATGACAGTGGTGTCATCTGCAAACTTCAGGAGTTTGACAGCCGGGTGTGTTGAGGTGCAGTCGTTCATGTAGAGAGAGAAGAGCAGCGCAGAGAGGACACAACCTTGGGGCGCCCCAGTGCTGGTGCTGCGTGTGATTGAGGTGGCCTCCCCCAGCCTCACCTGCTGTGTCCTGCCCGTCAGGAAGCTGTAAATCCACTGGCAGATGGCAGGTGAGACGCTGAGCTGGAGAAGCTTGGAGGAAAGGAGTTCAGGGATGATGGTGTTGAACGCTGAACTTAAGTCCACGAACAGGATCCTCGAGTAGGTCCCTGCACTGTCGAGGTGTTCAAGGATGAAGTGCAGTCCCATGTTGACTGCATCATCCGGAGACCTGTTCGCTCGGTAGGCAAACTGCAGGGGGTCCAGCAGGGGACCTATGACGCTCTTGAGGTGGTCCAGCACGAGACATTCATTTAGACGTGACATTGTAGGTTTCTTGGGGACTGGAATGATGCGTTTGAAACAGGATGGTACTTCGCACAGTTCCAGAGATCTATTGAAAATCTGTGTGAAGACTGGAGCGAGCTGATCCGCACAGACTTTGAGGCAGGATGGGGACACATAATCTGGGCCTACCGCTTTGTTAGTCTTTTGTTGTTTGAAGATGCGTCACACATCCTGTTCGTGGATGGGTAATGCAGTAGTCAGAGGTGAGATTGTGGTCGGTGGTGTGGCTGGGTGTGTGTGGGGTGTGTGAAAGTGTATTTTTCAAATCTACAGTAGAAGGTATTCAAGTCGTTGGCTAGTGTGCTATTGTTCTCAGTTTAGGGGGATCGTCGCTTGTAATTGGTCAGCGATTGGAATGCATGCCAGACTGATTTAGAGTCGTTAGCGCAAAACTGTTTTTCCAACTTTTCTGCATAGTTCCTCTTTGCAATGTTAGTTTCTTTAGTCAGCTGGTTTCTAGCTCGATTATACAGGTCCCTGTTCCCGCTTTGATATGCATCCTCCTTAGCTTGGCGAAGTTGCTTAAGTTTGGCAGAGAACCACGGCATGTTGTTGTTGAATATGCGAAATGACTTTGTTGGTACACACACATCTTCACAGAAACTGATGTAGGATGTGACAGTGTCCATATATTCATCCAGGCTGGCAGCTGAATTTTCAAAGACACTCCAGTCTGTGTAGTCTAAACAGCTTTGAAGTTCCATCTTTGCTCCATTTTTTCACTGTTTTCACTGTAGGCTTCGCTCATTTAAGTTCTTGGCTGTATGTCAGTATTAAGAGAATTAAGCAGTGATCAGACGGGCCCAGTGCTGCACGAGGTATAACACGGTATGGGTTATTTAGCGTAGTATAGCAGTGGTCTAAAATTTTATTTTCCCTGGTAGGACAGTTGATGTGCTGCTTGTATTTAGGGAGTTCGTGGTTGAGTTTAGCTTTGTTGAAGTACCTGAGAATAATGAGGGGTGAGTCCGGGTGTTTATTTCCAATTTCGTTTACTTGTTCGGCGAGCATTAGCAGTGCGGCGTTTGTGTTAGCTTGAGGCGGAATGTCGACACCAGTGAGAATGAATGATGCGAACTCACGAGGCGAGTAGAAAGGCTTACAGTTCAATAACAACGACTCCAAATGCAGGCCGCAGGGTGTGCTGAGCTCCGTGACGTCCGTACACCAATTTTTGTTGATATAGAAGCATATCCCGCCGCCTTTTGTTTTCCCCGATGAGTCCATGTGGCGGTCTGCCCGGTGAAGATGGAAGCCAGGAAGCATGACGGCGCCATCTGGTACAGCCTCACAAAGCCAAGTCTCCGTAAAGCACATGGCGGCGGAACGTCCGAAGTCTTTACTGGTCTTTATCAGAAGATGAAGCTCATCCACTTTGTTGGGTATGGAACGTAGATTCGAGAGGTGGATGGACGGAAACGCCAATCTGTATCCTCTCTTGCGGAGCTTCACCTGGATGCCGGCTCCCTCTGTGGCGTCGCCTCCGCCTCCATGTGCCAAAGACTGCGGTCGCTGCTCCGGTGAGTAACTCAGAGAAAAACTGAGCGAATTTGCGAACGTTGGTGAAAGAAAGTCCAGAGTAGCCTCCTTGATGGTTAGCAGTCTCCCCTTGTGTAAGTGAGCCGTGTAATGTCTCCGAAGACGAACGAAAAGCACAAAAACAAAAATAATACTAGAGAGCGCGTAACCAAGGCGTCCACACTGGTAGGCGCTCTCTTGGACTTTAATGTCCTCGATCACAATTCCCACATCCTCTGGCTCCTCATGTCCATCTTTTCGGATTGTGTAAATCTTTATGACTGTGGTGGTGATGTTCCTTTCTGCATCCTAAGCGGGCAGGAAGGGAAATGCCAGCTGTCTTTCTCCGCAGCAGCGCCGCCACAAATTGTCGAATGTTTTTTTCATTATGTTTTTCTCGTCCGGAAGCCGTTAGCTACCTACCTGGGACCTAACTGCTAGTAAGCTACTAACGAACACGTGCTAAAGCCTCCAATGTCCAATCGATAAAGCATAGCAAAGCAAAGCAAATTTATTTATATCGCGCATTTCTTACACAAGGTAACCCAATGTGCTTTACATGATTAAAAGCATTTAAAAACAAAGAAAAAAACAGCATATAAACATTTCAAACCAAGACCAAGAGAATAAAATTCAATTAAAGCAGCTTATAGTGCAAGAAATATCATTTAGAAGTGGAAATGCTCTAAAAAGCATAGGAAAAAAGAAGAGTTTTTAACCTGGACTTAAAAACATGCACACTTGGGGCTGACATCACTTCTGTTGGCAACTTATTCCATTTGTGTGCAGCATAATAGCTAAGTGCTGCTTCACCATGTTTGCTTTGGACTCTGTGCTCCACTATTTCACCTGAGTTTGTCGATTTCAGAGCCCTACTAGGTTTATATTCCATTAGCATTTCATTCATGTATTCAGGACCTAAACTGTTTTGTGATTTATAGACCAGGAGCAGAACTTTAAAATCTATTCTAAAGCTGACTGAAAGCCAGTCTAAAAACTTTAGAATTGGAGTAATATGCCCTGACCTCTTTGTTCTGGTCAGAACCCGAGCTGCAGCATTGTGAATGATCTGCAGCTTTTTAATGCTCTTTTTAGGGAGTCCAGTCAGAAGACCATTACAATAGTCAAGTCTTCTTGAGATAAAAGCATGGAAGAGTTTCTCCTGGTCTCCAAGCACATGCAAGCCTTCACTCTGGATATGTTCTTCAGATGGTAGAAGGCAATTTTAGTAATTGATTTGATATGACTGTTGAAAGTCACTCTATCAGAACACCAAGGTTTCAGACTTCATCTTTGGTTTTTAAAGAGAGTGACTCCAGGTATTTACTAATACGATAGTTGTTACTTCTGAAGTAATAAACTTGTGTTTGAGTCTGTTTGCGCCGCTGTGTGCTGCTTCTTGCTGTTGAAAGATTTCTGTGCCCGTTTCCCCCCAAGATTACTTCTAGCATAGCAACCTCTCCGCCAGTTAGCGTCATTAGCAACGCTCACAGCGTCCCCTCCCGTTAGCCCCGGCTAGCTAGCATAGTTGGTAAGCTATTGCATCTACAAGCGACCAGGATCGATTGCTTTTGATTTTGTGTGTGAAAACACATGGCGTCCAACGGTCGCTATTTTGCTTCCTGTGTGTAAAAACCACGAGATTTCCGTAGAAGCCATCTTTGTTGGGGCTGTGGGTCATTGTGCACGCTTCATTCCAGTCTTCAGGCGCCACCCCGTGGACGTTTGTGTCATTGTGTCAAGCCGTTAGCTACCTACCTGGGACCTAGCCACTAGTACGCTGCTAACAAACACGTGCTTAGGCCTCGTGTTCAACCGATAGTTGTTACTTCTGAAGTAATAAACTTGTGTATATGTCTGCCGCACCGCCGCGTGATGTTTCTTGCTGTGTGAAGCTTTCTTTGTGCCCACTTCCCATCTGGAAGCCATTAGCCACCTAGTCACTAGTACCCTGCTACTGAACATGTGCTAAGGCCTCGTGTCCAATCGATAGTTGTTACTTCTGAAGTAATAAACTTGTGCCTCTCCTTGAGCTGTCACCTTATCGTGGTGGAGGGGTTTGTGTGTCCCAATGATCCTAGGAACTAAGTTGTCTGGGGATTTATGCCCCTGGCAGGGTCAACCATGGCAAACAGGTCCTAGGTGAGGGACCAGACAAAGCTCAGCTCCAAAAACCCCTATGATGATAAAAAATTCAGGAAGACGTTTTCCCTTGCCCGGACGCAGGTCACTGGGGCCTCCCATCTGGAGCCGGGACTGGAGGTGGGGCTCGAAGGCGAGCGCCTGGTGGCCAGGCCAGAAACCCATGGGGCCCGACCGGGCCCAGCCCGAAAGGGTAACATGGGTCCCCCTTGGGCTCACCGCCTGTGGGAGGAGCCATAGGGGGCTGTCCTGGTTGACATGCCTTTGTAACATTGCATGGACATCGGGGACAGTGGCTCTGGATTGGCAGACTGGGGTGGTGGTCCCCCTTTTTAAAAGGTGATCACAGGGTGATCACACTCCTCAGCCTCCCTGGCAAGGTCTATTCTGGGGTGCTGGAGAGGAGGGTCCGTCGGGAAGTCGAATCTCAGATTCAGTAGGAGCAGTGTGGTTTTCGTCCTGCCCGTGGAACAGTGGACCAGCTCTTCACCCTCGGTAGGGTTCTTGAGGGTGCATGGGAGTTCGCCCAACCAGTCTACATGTGTTTTGTGGACTTGGAGAAGGCGTCCGACCGTGTCCCTCGAGGAGTCATGTTGGGGGTGCTTCGGGGGTATGGGGTACCGAACTCCCTGATATGAGCTGTTCAGTCCCTGTACGACCGGAGTCAGAGTTTGGTCCGCATATCCGGCAGTAAGTTGAACTCGTTTCCAGTGAGGGTTGGAGGCTGCCCTTTGTCACCGATTCTGTTCATAACGTGTATGGACAGAATTTCTCGGCGCAGCCGAGGCGTCGAGGGGGTCCGGTATGGTGGCCTCAGTATTGCATCTCTGCTTTTTGCAGATGATGTGGTTCTGTTGTCTTCATCAAGCCATGATCTCCAACTCCCACTGGAGCGGTTCACAGCCGATTGTGAAGCGGCTGGGATGAAAATTAGCACCTCCAAATCTGAGACCATGGTCCTCAGTCGGAAAAGGGTAGAGTGCACTCTCCAGGTCGGGGATGAGATCCTGCCCCAAGTGGAGGAGTTCAAATATCTTGGGGTTTTGTTCACAAGTGAGGGAAGAATGGAACGGGAGATCAACAGGCAGATCGGTGCAGCGTCTGCAGTGATGCGGACTTTGTATCGGTCCGTTGTGGTGAAGAAGGGCCTAAACCGAAAGGCAAAGCTCTCGATTTACCGGTCGAGCTACATTCCTACCATCACCTATGGTCACGACCCACAGCTCGTGACAGAAAGAACAAGAACAAGCGGCCGAAATGAGTTTCCTCTGCAGAGTGTCCGGGCTCTCCCTTACAGATAGGGTGAGAAGCTTGGTCATCCGGGAGGGGCTCAGAGTAGAGCTGCTGCTCCCCCGCATTGAGAGGAGCCAGATTAGGTGCTCGGGCATATGATTAGGATGCCTCCCGGACGCCTCCCTGGTGAGGTGTCCCACTGGGAGGAGAGCCCGGGAACGACCCAGGACACGCTGGAGAGACTATGTCTCTAGGCTGGCCTGGGAATGCCTCGGGATCCCCTCGGAAGAGCTGGAGGAAGTGGCTAGGGAGAGGGAAGTCTGGGCTTCCCTGCTGAGGCTGCTGCCCCTGCGACCCGACCTCGGATAAGTAGAGGAAAATAAATGGATGGATGGATGGACCTCCCACTCCAGACGGAATCCCGCAAACTCACTCCGTGCTTCATTGGTCCGTTCCCTCTCACGTCTGTCCAACTGAAACTTCTGCCATCTCTAAAAATTCATCCTACATTCCATATGTCACGACTCAAGCCTGCCTCCCTCTGCACTCTTAGCCCTCCGGCCATGCCACCTCCGCCCGCCCCCCCGCATTATCGACAACCATCCGGCCTTCACGGTTTCGCGCATCCTCAATGTGAGGCCCAGGGGGAGGGGTTACCAGTACTTGGTGGACTGGGAGGGGTATGGTCCGGAGAAGCGCTCCTGGATTTCCCTTAGGCTGATCCTTGACGACTCCCTTCTATCAGACTTTTACGCGGCTCACCCGGGTAAGCGGTGGCAGGATACCTGGAGGGGTCCGTACTGTCATGAGCTGTGCCCTGCAGTCCTTTTATTGGAACTTGGGTGGCGCTTTTGCTCTACTCTCGCTCTCTTTCTCCCCCTCTCTCTCTTCCCAGTAATCAGTACCTTCTCGGCCGCGCACCTTTCACCAATCAGCCGTCATCATCAGCTGCATTTAAGCCCGCCAGTTCCAAGACTCCACTGCCAGAGTACTAACGTTATCTTGTGGTACAACGGCTCTCAAGCATTCACGTAAGCTACACCATTCCTCGCTATCTTTTCTTACCTCCATGTTTCTCCTTGTCTCAATGCTCCCTCCGTCTCCCTTGCTGAGTTGACTTCTTCCACCACGTCGCCAAGCCATCCACCGTTCCCTGCATCTATAACCCGCCAGCACATCTCAAGGATCATCTCCATTTCCTCTTTCAATAAACCTTTCATCACAACCTCTCAGCCTCAGCCTGCTTCTGATTCCAGTCAAAAAAGAATCGTGACAGGTTCATCATTATTATAGGTTGTCTGTTTGTGTGTTTGGCTTTCCAATGATCCCACCATTTTGAAAATAGGATAAAGATTAAGAACGTTATGACCGTTTGAAACTCGGATTAAAAAAAAAAGGGGGCCCGTGTTCATTGTTATTTTTAGTACATGGCGGGCCTAAAAAAAATGGACGTCGAGCCGTAGACACCACTGCCTTAGATTGTCTCTATAAGTGAAAATCCTGGATTTAAAAATAATAGACAAATTAGACACCATCACTGCAATGTCTTAAACAAATACAAGATCTTAAGTTTTAGTAATTTCATTAATTTCAATGCAAAGTTTGTGTTTAAATACTTAAATGGACTTGCTCCTCCACCTTTCTGAAAATATACAGTAAAGAGACAACAGAACTGCAGCAAATCCACTAGAGCAGAATTAAATGGAAACTATCATTTCTTTTGTAAAACATAATTTGCTCAGACAGCTTTCTCTGTGAAAGGGGTGAAATTCTGGAATTCTCTACCTGAACATCAAAAATGTATCACAAACTTACCTACTTTTAAGAGAGCTACCAAATTCTGGTTATTTCAGGAACAGAGCTGCTCGTATCTTTGATCTTCTGTGACATGGTCATTGCTTTATGTGGCTTTATTCTTTCTATTGTATCCACTTTTTCTTTTTCCCTTTTTAATCAAATAATTTAGCATTAACATTTAACATTTCGACATGGCTGCCATGATGGCAGGAGTTCATCTACTATAGTAGCATATCTCGCATAGTGCTCTGCACCGCAGAGAGAGTTCACATGGCTGGCTGCGATGTTAACAGTTTATTTTAATTTTTTATTATGTTTTTGTCAAGCCGTTCATCTATGGCAACGGAGTTGGAACTAGGAAGCACTTATTCTTTGCGGCTCGTGAAAGTGAGTCGCCTATGACAAGTCCGTCAACAATGTCTACATAAAGCACACCAGTGGAAAGTTTGGATACAATTTTAAACTTTTCAAATATTTTAAAGCTTTTCTATATTCATTTACAATAATTTTGTACTGTACTGGGCGTTTTAGGCCACGGAAAAAAAGTACAAAACATAATTTTGTACAGTAATATGGGTGCATATGGCCACAAAAAAAGTGCTTCAATGTACCGGACAATCGGCTATAACAGATGACCCCCCCCCCGTCCCTATATGTCCATTTTATTGAGGTTCCCCTGTACTTGCATGTGATGCCTGTTTGCAGTTGTCTATGTTTTTTTGTATCTGTCCCCACATAAATAAATAAATAAATAGATTTCTTGAAGACTCAGGTAACAAAGTTATTTTTCACACCTCTCTGAAATCTCAGTTTATATAAACTGGGTTTAATTCGATCTTTGGCCATACTATTTCTGCATTTGCAATGCTACATGGCGATGATGCTCTTTTCAGACTGTTTAGCTGTGAGGATTCAAAAAGTAAAATGTTGATTTCTTCTCAGTGGTTGCTAACTGGTTCACACCAAGTGGTAAAAGAGAAAATTGTACCGGTCTGTACAACCAGTACATGTGAAAATGTTTTATTTTTTCAAAAACAAGTCTTCTCAGACATCTTCAAGTATTGTGCGTCTGCTTTTTGAAGATGATGTGGTTCTGTTGGCTACATCGAGTTGTGGTATCCTTACCTAGAACACCCAGCCGGTAATTGACCGTTATGACAATCACATTCCCATAGCTGGCCAGGACACTGCCATCAAAAAGGTTCCCAGTTCCTTCCATGTAGGATCCACCATGGATGAAAACCATCACGGGTTTGGGGCTTCCACTCTCCCTGATGTCTAAAGATAGAGCAGTGAAAAGGAGTAGGAATTGGGGTAAAGAGGAGATTAGATTTTAAATTGATGATGGTAACCACAGAAACAATATCACTTCTAGGTGGCCTTGGCCACCATTTTTACAAATGTTCTGACAAAATCACGTCGATGAAGCTTCAATCAACTGGATGTTAACATATACAGGAAGTCTTTTCATGGGCTCCCCATCTTCTTTTATTTGTTGAAAAACACCCATATAATCATGAATAAAACAAAAAAAGAAGTTTTGAAAATGTTATCCTTGGTGAACATGAACCTGACCACCTCAACTCGAATGCTAAAGGAGAATTATACCTTTGCTTTTAGAATGAAAATTAATTATTAATAGTTAATGTTTAGCATCCATAATGCAGCCCTACGGGGGGCACTAGCCAGTGCAAATTGTAGGCCAGTCCCAAGGCCGGATAAATGCAAAGGGTTGTGTCAGGAAGGGCATCCGGCTTAAAACTTTGCCGTTAACCTACCGTCACCGGTGGAAATTCAGCTACTGTGGGTCGAAAATGAGGGGGAGGTGTAAAGTGAGTTCTTAGGCAGAAAGAGAAGAGGAAAGCACTGAGCCTAGAACTGAAAATGGGGACTTTTAATGTTGGGACTATGACGGAAAACTAAGGAGTTTGTTAACATGATGATTAGGTCCAGGAGAGCAGATGGAGAGGCAGTAATGCTAGAAGTTTAGGGGCAGGGTTGAAATTATTTTACCATGGTGTAGATGGGAAGAGAAACGGAGGAGGGGTTATTTTAAAGTTAGGGCTAGTTAAGAATGTCCTGGAGGTGAAAAGAGTGTCAGATCAAGTGATGAGACTGAAACTTGAAATTTAGTCTGTTAAGTTTAATATAATTAATGGTTATGCCCCACAAGTAGGCTGTGAACTAGAGGAGCTAGACGACGTAATTCAGAGCATCTCACAGAGAGAGAGAGAGAGAGTCGTGATTGGTGCAGATTGAAACTGACATGTTGGTGAAGGAAATAGGGGTGATGGCTTCTGAGAAAGCACGGCCTGCCACAGGAGCTGCTGAGGCAGTTCTACACAGCGGTCGTCGAATCAGTCCTGTCTTTTTCCATCACAGTCTGGTTTGGTGCTGCTACAAAAAAAGGACAAACTTCGACTCCAACGGACAATCAAAACTGCTGAAAGGATTGTCGGTACCCCCCTACCCACCCTTGAGGACTTGCACGCTGCCAGAACTAAGACAAGAGCGTGCAAAATCCTTTCGAACCCTCCACATCCCGGTCACCCGCTCTTCCAGCTCCTTCCCTCAGGTAGGCGCTACCGATCAATGCAAACTAGAACGAGCAGACATTCCAACAGCTTCTTCCCTCTTGCGATCAACTTCTTAAACACCTAACCTACAACTCCATTACAACATGCTGGAAAAAAAGGGTAGAAGAGGCAGTTGTGGTGGACCAAGACATATCAGTGATTAGTAAGGGGAAAGTTAGAAAGGCACTTAAGAGGATGAAAATTTTAACCGTTGTTGAACAGAATTCTAGAGGGTGAAAAGATGCTGCAGGAATGGAGGAAAAGTGTGCTGGCGCCCATATTTAAGAACAAGGATGATGTGCAGAGTTGTGGAAACTATAGAGGAATAAAGTTGACAAGCCACACAGACATTATGGGAAAGAGTAGTGGAGGCTAGTCTTAGGACAGAAGTGAGTAATTGTGAGTAACTGTATGGTTTCATGTCTAGGAATAGTATCACATATGCATTATTTACCCTGAAGGTGTTGATGGAGAAGTATAGAGAAGGTCAGTAGGAGGTACTTTGTGTCTTTGTAGATCTAGAGAAAACCTATGACCCTCTTCAGAAAGTCCAATCTCCCAATCTTTATGCCACCTTTCCTTGACTTATATGTCACAGGGTCAAGGAGACATGGGAAGTAGCTTCCTTTCAAACAAAGGAAAGGACTGCACTGTTTCAAATGAATTCGGCTCCACTTTTCGTAACTTACGTAATCGCGCGATGGCGAGTATTGCTGACTTACAGTGAGTCACTACCTTTTGGACTTCACCTGCAAAAATATTTATCCAACAATAAAATGAAAGGCGTATCTTTTAAAATAATTCACAGGTTTTTCAAAAAAAAGAGGACGATAATTTTTTTTCATATCGTTTGATCTCAATTTATCCCAACATTTAAATATATTTTTCAACTTTTAAAGCCAGTTTTAAAGCCTCTGTACTGAAAACTAAAGAAGCTAAAGAGTAGTTCCACATCATATTAACGCCTTTGGTGAACAAGACTCCTCATAGTCAATATTTAAAACAGTCACCCCAACATGATATTGGCATACTAAATAAATAAGGCAAATATAATAAATATAAAAAAAAATAAGAACAATTTTCATTCAACATTCCAATGAATGAAGAAAAAATAGAACAACAGTGCACTCGTTTGAAGTCCTGAGTATTTTTAGAGGTGCACAGTACAAAATAAACAAACTGCCCACTCCGGGATAATGAAGACACCGTGGACTGTAAACATGATCATGCTCCAGTTATGATGCCACATATACCCTCTTAAAATTATTGCTAATTTCAAATGTGCATCATCTTTAATAACAATACAGATTACCAAATTTGCTCACAAGTTTGAGTCCCCGCCTTCCTATCCCCTCTCCTGGCCCCCTTGCCAGTCATTCCTCACGAGGGCACTTAACTTGGGCTCGCTTTTGGCGGGCTGTGACCTTTTTCAGGTAGCAGCTGACTCCTACGTTCAGGTAGCAGCTGGCCCCTGCGTTGGTGGCTGTGGCTGGTCGGGGGGGGGGCCTAGGTCCTGGGGAGTAGGTGGTGTCTCCCTGACTTGGTCCCCCGCAGGATGGGCTCGCTGGCTTGGGCCCCCCTTGCGGGTGGAGGGGGCCAGGCCCACCCTTCCTCGATGTGCCAGCTCAGCAACTCCATATACCATCTGATTAATATTCATGTAATAAGGTGTTCATTTACTCATAAGTTCCAAAGACAAGCTATATTCTTTAATTGCTTGTGCTGGTACCACTAATAATAACACAGGTTATATTAAGATATCAACTCACAGGTTCCTACAGGTGTTTATACACTGTAAAAAGCATCCCACCTCACCACTCATCAGTAGCACTGCCTTGCTCATTTCCCACATCCTGTCCTATTCCCCTTGTCTTTTCTGTCCCTCTATCTGTCCCCTAAAACCCTTTTCTTGTCCAGCTGCATTTTCAAAACATCAAAAAAATATATTATTTTTAAAAATAAACGGAGTATTTCAAACTCCCATTCTGCGCAGCAAAACTGTTCCAGCACAAAAGCCATATAGATCCACCATTCTGCATGGCCATGAAGCTGAACAGGAAAGGTAAAAAAAATATATACTGTATATATCCATCCATCCATCCATTTTCTGAGCCGCTTCTCCTCACTAGGGTCGCGGGCGTGCTGGAGCCTATCCCAGCTATCATCGGGCAGGAGGCGGGGTACACCCTGAACTGGCTGCCAGCCAATCGCAGGTCACATACAATCGCAGGTCACATACAAACAAACAACCATTCACACTCGCATTCACACCTACGGGCAATTTAGACTCTCCAATTCATGCTTGTTTTGGGGATGTGGGAGGAAACCGGAGTGCCCAGAGAAAACCCACGCAAGCACGGGGAGAACATGCAAACTCCACACAGGCGGGGCCGGGGATTGAACCTCGGTCCTCAGAACTGTGAGGCTGACGCTCTAACCAGTCGTCCACCGTGCCGCCATACTGTATATAATTAAATAAAAAAATAAATACGTTTGCTATCTTACAAACCACCTAATAATTATGACACGACTGATTGATTGATTGATTGGTTGGTTTGGTCTGGTGGCGTCACCGCTAGCAGTGGCTAACTCCAAATGCTACTTGTGCTGGTAGCTTTGAGTGACAGGCTGTCTTGACTACGCTCCTATTTTTATTTTTTTCCATATAATCTGTTGGGCGGTGGTACTTCAAGTAAACACAGTGTTGCTCGTTTTTGAGGCACATTGGCTAGTTAATAGCATTGCTCCATGTCGCTTTGGAGACGTCGCCACACAACCGAAGTTGCAAACTCGCCGAGGGGCCAGCTGCCTCCATCGCCGGTCCAGAGCCGGGACTAAAAGTGGCCGCCGACAAGGCTGCAGCACCGTGCCACGTGTGACAATGACTGGGTCGGACCGGGAGTTTCGATTTCGCAACGGATCAGGCCAGCCGAGGAGCCGCAATTTCTGTTTACTCCCACAACTAGCAACCGGAAGTGAAGCAGGAAAGACGGCTGTTGTCACGCAAATTCCCGCAGTGTTAGATCGAGCAAATATCCATACAACTGATAATCGAGATGGACAGGAAATTTATCACAATCTTTGATCTCAATCATATAATCGCACAGCCCTAGATTCTACTCATGTAAAATATTTAACAATATATAACAAAGAAATTTTCGATATGTATGCTAAAATAAAGTTAGAAAAATTATATTCGGACCATGAGACACTGCGAAACCCATTAAAACTAATAATGTATTTATGTGATATGATCATCTGCCTTTTTGCCACTGGCGATAAGTCTTAAGTCTTAAGTATTTGGCAAGCAAGTCAGAATAATCATCAGAATCAGAATCATCTTTATTTGCCAAGTATGTCAAAAACACACAAGGAATTTATCTCCGGTAGTTGGAGCCACTGTAGTAAGACAACAGACAGTCAGTTGACAGAGAACAGTTTTGAGACATAAAGACATTGACAAAAAAACAGTCACTGAGCAATAAAGGGTTGCTAGTTATCTAGTGATGCCGGTACATTTTTATTATTTTTTTTAAATTGTGCAAAAAATTGACAGAAAATACTTTTGAGACATAAAGACATAAAAAACAGTCACTGAGCAATAAAAGGTTAACAGTAATGTGGTAATGCCGGTACAATATATGTATATTTTTTTGACAATGAACAAAAAGATACCTCTACCAATTAGAGCAGCTTGAAATGACTAATAGAACAGTAGTCCGGTGTAATGATCATTGTGCAAAGGGCGCAGAGACTTCAAGAAATGTATGCAGTTTAAAGTGACTAGTAGTGCGATAATCTGGGACAATGTCGATTGTGCAAATGTTGCAGATACTACTCAGGCACCTGAGTGGCCAGTATTGGTCAACAACAGATATGCAAATAGTGCAGCGTGGCGTGAGTGCACAAGTAATGTATAATTGGCCCGACAGAGATGTGACAACAAACTCAAGACAAAATTGGCAGGATGTTGCATTAGAATTGTAAATTAACTGTTTAAGAAGTTAATGGCAAGGGGGAAGAAGCTGTTGGAATGTCTGCTTGTTTTACTTTGCATTGATCGGTAGTACCTACCTGAGGGAAGGAACTGGAAGAGCTGGTGACCAGGATGTGGAGGATTTTGCATGCTATTGTCTTAGTTCTGGCAGCATTCAAGTCCTCAAGGGCGGGTAGGAGGGTACCGACAATCTTTTCCGCAGTTTTGATTGTCCGTTGCAGTCGGAGTTTGTCCTTTTTTGTAGCACCACCATACCAGACTGTGATGGAAGAACACAGACTGATTCAATGAATACTGTGTAGAACTGCCTCAACAGCTCCTGTTGCAGGCCGTGGTACATCCGCTGCTGGGCCTTTTTGAGGACAGAGTTGATGTTGATCTCCCACTTCTGGTGGCAGGCTGTGCTTTCTCAGAAGCCGCAGGAAGTACATCCTCTGCTGGGACTTTTTGAGGACGGAGTAGATGTTGGTCGTCCACTTCAGGTCCTGAGAGACTGTAATTCCCAGGAACTTGAAGGTCTCGACGGTTGACACAAGGCAGCTGGAAAACGTGAGGGGCAGCTGTGGCGAAGGATGCCTCCTGAAGTCAATAATCACTCTCTACAGTCTTGAGCATGTTCAGCTCCAGGTTGTGTTGGCCGCACCTCAGCTCCAGCCGCTCCACTTCCTGTCGATACGCAGTCTCGTCACCGTCTTTGATGAGGCCGATGACTGTGGTGTCGTCTGCAAACTTAAGGAGTTTGACAGCCGGGTGCCTTGAGGTGCAGTCGTTCGTGTAGAGAGAGAAGAGCAGCGGAGAGGACGCAATTTTGGGGCGCCGAGGTGCTGCTAGTGCGAGTAGATGAGGTGGTGTCCCCCAGCCTCACCTGCTGTGTCCTGCCCGTCAGCTGTAAATCCACTGGCAGTTGGCAGGCAAGACGCTGAGCTGGAGTCGCAAGTCATAAAACTGGCAACTCGAGTTGACTGAAGTCAAGTCAATTGACTCGAGTCCCCCCATCTGGTGTGAGGACCCTTTATAGCTGCTCGTAGCTCTAGTTATTATTATCCTATTGTAATCGTAGAAATTATTATTTTTTATTTTCTTTGCTATAAGACCCAGAGCAGCGACCACTGTAAGGGTCCGATTGTAATCATAGCAATTATTCTTTTTTTCCCCCCCTCTCTATTAGAGCCGAGCAGCAACTGCTGCAAGGGACTTATTGTAATCGTAGGAATTATTATTTTTCATGATTATTATTCTCCCTAAACATGCTCAGATTCGAACTAAAGATTGCAGGCACATTGAGCCTGGCGAAAAATGTGATATTTTAAAGTTTTCATACACGATTACTAAAAACTGGCCCCCTATAAATCTAAAATGTCCTAAAATGAACAGGAACTGAGCAATGATTTTTGGAAAATACAATTTTGGCCCATTTTAAACCATCCATCCATCCATTTTCTGAGCCGCTTCTCCTCACTAGGGTCGCGGGCGTGCTGGAGCCTATCCCAGCTGTCATCGGGCAGGAGGCGGGGTACACCCTGAACTGGTTGCCAGCCAATCGCAGGGTACATAGAAACAAACAACCGTTCGCACTCACAGTCATGCCTACAGGCAATTTAGAGTCTCCAATTAATGCATGTTTTGGGGATGTGTGAGGAAACCGGAGTGCCCGGAGAAAACCCACACAGGCACGGGGAGAACATGCAAACTCCACACAGGCGGGGCCGGGGACTGAACCCGGGTTGTCAGAACTGTGAGGCTGACGCTCTAACCAGTCATCCACCGTGCCGCCCCATTTTAAACCATATTTCCACATTCACAGGGGTCATACTTTCGCTGACTTGTCCTACAGCTTTCATCCGATTGACTTCAAACTTGGTGTGTAGCATCTCCAGACCTGACTTGCGTGGCTTTCCTCCTAAAACATGGCGTACGCTCAAATCCAGAAAACGTCGTATGCACAAAAATATTCAGATGTATGAAACTCTGCATACTCATGAATCCAAGCACATTTCCTTCGTACATTCCAATCAACGTGGAATTTTGAATATGCAAATCACATTTAAATGAACCCTGCACCTGAGATGCTGATCTCTGCATGATCAGAAAAAAAGGAAAATGAGAAAGGTAATGAAGAAAAATAATTTTTCTGAATGTGAAGTTGCTCAATGAAGTGGAGGAGCGCAAGAAAATCCTCTTTGGCACGCTGTCCTCCGGCGTTAACAACACGCGAAAGAGGAGGAAATGGGACAACGCGTGTGCTGCCGTCGATGCTGTGGGGTCGGAACAGCGCACGCACACTGAACTAAAAAAGAAGTGGTCAGACATTCAGGTGGATGTGAAGCGGAAGAAAGCTGCCCACTGCCAAAAAAAGGCGGAAGAACCGGCGCGGAGGGCCTCACTTCAAGGAGTGAATCCCTGCAATCATGGGTGATGCTGCTCTCTCAGGGGTAATGGGAGGACATGGCTGACTATGATGGTTAATATCATGTATTTTTTAGAACTCATAACAAATGTGTTCATACAGTAACCTACACTCAGCCCTGTTAGATAAAGGTTCATGCGTAAATGTTGTATGTGTGGTATTTGTAATAAATCTTTTGAATTAAAATAGAAGCACATCAGCATATCAAAGAGGATATCAAATAATTCCTTTTTGATGACTCAATTTATTATTTTAATACACAGGAGAGGACACGCACATTGAAAAAAAATCATGTTTTTTTTCGGAGAAGAGAGGTAGATTATATCAATTTAAACACATTTTAATCATGTGCAACTGATGTGCATGTTCAAATGAAGTAAATTCAAAGGACTCTTTTTTCAGTGCATGTGCTGGAGTCACGAAGCGATTTTGAGGGCATAGATAAATGATTGCCTGGATCAGTTAGTAGGTGTCCTCACAAATATCAATGGTTCATTAAATACACTGGATAACAAATTTATTCTGAGTCCTTGCTTCAATTGCATTGTTGAAATCAAATGTTGCCGGGGATGAATTGTTCATCAGTGCTAATTATTCACGTCTCTGGTGTGTAGATTTATGAGAACAGTTTCCCAGCATCACCTCTAAGTGTCGCCAAAGCACCAAAAGCTGCAGAAACGTGCATACATGGCTGGCGTGAGGCACCGCACATTTCCACGGTCATCTCACTGTTGATACATCTGAACTTTGCCTTGAAAAAGAACGGACGCTACGTTTTTGTGCGGACGCACCTTTTGTACATGAGTACCCCGGAACATTAAAAGTTGTTAAAAGCTTTTCATTTCTCCATACTATATGCTGGGGACGGGGCATAAAATGTCGCATCTCAAATTTCCTTCGCCACAAAACAGGAAATGCTGCATAACTCCTCTGCACATGCTCCCAAAAGTCCCAAACTTCACATTTCATAATAGTCATGCCCTGAACACATCTGTATGACAACATTTCATTGTCCTCTCACACCACCAAGTAGCAACAAAAAAAACATCTTCCTTTACATCTTAATATACTGCATGTTGAGCACCTCCACCTGAAATTCAGTTAAGCTTCAAGACATTGATCATGCTTTGTAAAAGAAATTGTGACGCTTCGGCAGAATGCGTGACCGCGATGGCGTGGCGAATTTTTATGATTCTCTGCGACATCAAAAGATAACTTGCTATTTTTCTAAATTTCACACACTTGATGACAGTCCACACTTAAAGGGATCTATGGACCAAACTTTTATCTTACTAATAGTGCCACATACTGGCACAAGGAAATTATGTTTCATACTTTGTTGTTCTCCTGCTCGTAGGTTAATCCGATCTATCTAATATTTGCTCAAGACTGTTAAGGCCTTCATGATGTCATAATACAAAGTTAATGAGTTTTCGACAAACGCTCTTGCTGTGGTGATGTGATTTTCACCGCGCTCTTCGCCAAGAAACCAACACTGTTTTGAGGATCGAAACATGCATGCAAACTCATGAAACTTTGCACACACATCAAGCCCGGCGAACATTTAAATATTTTTATTTGGTTTTTTTTTGTGCAATTAAAAACAAAATGGCTCAGTAGCCCCCGTACAAATTTTCACAAAAGCAGCCTGTGCATTTCACCTAGTGCTATAAAAATTAGGAGACATATGAAACAGCCCAAGCCCTACAAAAAGCCTTTTGGAGCCATAACCTAAACCCAACAATAAGTCCCCCATTTTGAATTTACTTTCAATTTTCACCTAATTTATTTCGGGTTTTATGGAGTTCACATTTTTAAAAAATCCTCCTCGAGATTTAATCCCATCGACTTCAAACTGTGGGTATCTGATCGACTGTTGAAGATGAAAAGTTATTTAAAAGCTTTTTATTCCGTGCAATATTTAAACGCTTTTTGTTCCGTTTTTTGCGCAGTTTAAAAAAAGAAGACTCAGTAGTGCCCCTAAAGAGCAGCCTCGGCTATACGTTTTACCTAGGTCTACCAAAATTGGGAGGCATATATAACAGCCCATGACCTACAAAAAAGTCTCTTGGAGCCATACCCTAAACCCAACAGTAAGTCTGCCATTTTGAATTTACTTTCAAGTTTTACCTCATTGTTTGCCTTTTGTAGAGGTCATTTCAACAAACTCCTTCAGGTTTAATCCGATCAACTTCAGATTTTGGGTGTCTCATCCAAAGATATTGAACATGAAAAGTTCTTAAAGGCTTTTAATTTCATATCACTCTGATGCTGTGGCGACATGCTGTTCGCCAAGAAAACGAGCGTCTGAACATGCACAATAACTCATATGACACTTTGCACACACATCATGCGGCCAAAATGTCAATATTTAACATGTTTATTGTGCAATTTCAAAACATGGCTCAATAGCACCCCCAACAAAATTTCAACGAAGCAGCCCCGGCTGTATTTTTCACCTAGGTCTTCCACAATTGGGGGGCATATGTAGCATCTCCAGACCTGGGACATTCAAATATTTTTTTATTATATATAATTATATATATATATATATATTTTTATATATAAATATAAAAATAATATTTTTTCAGTGTCGCCATACAATAAAACGGGGCGGGGCATAACATTTTGCATATCAAATGTCCTTCACCACAAAACAGAAATGTTGACCACATCCACCTGACATTTTGTCAGCGATGCATCAAAACATTGATTATGCTTTGTAAAAATGTTTTTAACGTTTTGGCAGAAGGCATGGCATGGTGAATTTTGATGATTGGCCGTGACATCAAAAGCTGTTGTAACTTGACTCCATCCATCCATCCATCCATCCATTTTCTACCGCTTATCTGAGGTCAGGTCGCGGGGGCAGTAGCTTTAGCAGGGACGCCCAGACTTCCCTCTCCAAAGCCACTTCACCCAGCTCTTCCGGGGGGATCCCGAGGCGTTCCCAGGGCAGCCGAAGGACGTAGTCTCTCCAGCGTGTCCTGGGTCGTCCCCGGGGTCCCCTCCCGGTGGGACGTGCCCGGAACACCTCACCAGGAAGGTGTCCGGGAGGCATCCGAATCAGATGCCCCAGCCACCTCATCTGGCTCCTCTCGATGTGAAAGAGCAGCGGCTCTACTCTGAGATCCTCCCGGATGACCGAGCTTCTCACCCTATCTCTAAGGGAGAGCCCGGACACCCTGCGGAGGAAACTCATTTCGGCCGCTTGTATCCTGGATCTTGTTCTTTCGGTCACGACCAACAGTTCGTGACCATAGGTGAGGGTAGGAACGTAGATCGACCGGTAAATTGAGAGCTTCGCCTTTCGGCTTAGCTCCTTCTTTACCACAACGGATCGATACAAAGTCCGCATCACAGCAGACGCTGCATCAATCTCCCGTTCCATTCTTCCCTCACTCGTGAACAAGACCCCAAGATACTTGAACTCCTCCACTTGTGGCAGGATCTCATACCCGACAACTTGACTCCAGATGGTCATATCTTTTCAAAATTTCACACACTTGATGGTATTCCCCACTTCGAGCCATCCATGCAAAAAAATTATAATTGTACTAATCGCGCCACTGACCAGCACAATGAAATGGCATCTTTCATACTTTCTTGTTCTGTTGCTAGCAGGTTAGTCCGCTTTACCAAATATTTGCTCAGAAGATAGGCGCCAGCGACCCTAGTGAGGATAAGCAGTACGAAAATGTATGGATGGATGGACTGTTGAGGTCTTCATGATGTTACAATACAAAGTTTGTGAGTTTTCAACAAACGCTGATGCCATGGTGATGTCCTGTTCGCCACACTGTTTTGAGGCTCTAAACACACAAACTCAGAAACTTTGTACAAACATCAAGCCTGGCAAACACTTCCGTACTTTATTTTTTGTGTGCACGTTTTTAGTGCCTCAGTCGCGCCCCCCTACAAATGTTCAAAAAAGTAGCCACGGCTGTACGTTGCACATAGGTCTACCAAAATTGAGAGGCATACATAGCCAAAGACCTACAAAAAAAAATTGTCTCGGAGCCATACCCTAAACCCAACAGGAAGTTCGCCATTTTTAATTATCTTCCAATTCTGACCTATTTTTCGCTCAGCGTTCAACGCCATCATCCCTGAACTCCTTTCATCCAAGCTTCTCCAGCTCAGCATCTCACCTGCCATCTGCCAGTGGATTTACAGCTTTCTGACGGGCAGGACACAGAAGGTCAGGCTGGGGGAGGCCACCTCATCCATACGCAGCATCAGCACTGGGGCGCCCCAAGGTGCTTCTGGAGTATAGGGTACCGAACCCACTGATACGGGTTGTTCGGTCCTTGTACGACTGGAGTCAGAGTTTGGTTCGCATTGCCGGTAGTAAGTCGGATTCGTTTCCAGTGAGGGTTGGATTCCGCCAAGGCTGCCCTTTGTCACTGTTCATAAGTTTTATGGACAGAGTCTCTAGGCACAGCCGAGGCGTAGAGGGAGTCCAGTTTGGTGGCCTCAGTATTGCATTTCGGCTTTTTTCATGCGATGTGGTTCTGTTGGCTTCATCAAGCCGTGATCTCCAACACTTACTGGAGCCGTACGCAGCCGAGTGTGAAGCGGTTGGGATGAAAATCAGCACCTCCAAATCTGAGAGCATGGTCCTCAGTCGGAAAAGGGTGGAGTGCCCTCTCCGGGTCACGGATGAGATCCTGCCCCAAGTGGAGGAGTTCAAATATCTTGGAGTTTTGTTCACAAGTGAGGGAAGAATGGAACGGGAGATCGACAGGTGGATCGGTGCAGCGTCTGCAGTGATGCAGACTTTGTATCGGTACGTTGTGGTGAAGAAGGAGCAAAGCCGAAAGGCGAAGCTCTCAATTTACCGGTCAATCTACATTCCGACGCTCACCTATGGTCACGAATTGTGGGTCGTGACCGAAAGATCCCGGATACAAGCGGCCGAAATGAGTTTCCTCCGCACGGTGTTAGGACTCTCCCTTAGAGATACGGTGAGAAGCACGGTCATCCGGGAGGGGCTCAGAGTAGAGCCGCTATTCCTCCGCATTGAGAGGAGCCAGATGAGGTGGCTTGGGCATCTGATTAGGATGCCTCATGGACGCCTCCTTGGTGAGGTGTTCCGGGCATGTCCGACTGGGAGGAGACCCCGGGGACGACCCAGGACACGCTGGAGAGACTATGTCTCCCGGCTGGCCTCGGAACACCGAGGGATCCTCCCAGAAGAGCTGGTTGAAGTGGCTGGGGAGAAGGAAGTCTGGGCTTCCCTATTAAAGCTTCTGCCCCTGCAACCCAACCTCGGATAAGCGGAAGAAAATGGATGGATGGATGGACGGCTCAGTAGCACCCACTACAAATTGTCAAAGAAGCAGCCCCGGCTGTATGTTTAACCTAGGTCTATCAACATTGGGAGGCGTATGGAACAGCTCAAGACCTACAGAAAAGTCTCTTGGAGTCTTACCCTAAACTCAACAGGAAGTCCGTCATTTTGAATTTACTTCCAGAATTTTCCATATTTTAATTTTCCATACCTTTGGTCTTTTACAGCCATCATATTTTTACGAACTCCACCTACAGATTTTATCCAATTGACGTCAGACTTTGAATGTCTCATCTGAGGTGGAAGATGATGTTATCCAAAGCTTTGCATGCTGTATATCGCTGTTGCCATGGTGACATGCAGTTCACTGCGCTCTTCGCCAAGTAACCAACGCTGTGTTGAGGGTCTTAAACATGCATGCAAACTCATGAAATTTTGCACAAACATCAAGCCTGGCATCAAACAGCAAATCTGTTCCAGCACAAAAGACATACAGATCCACCATTCTGAAAGGCCATGGTAAAAATAAACAAAATAAATACATTTTAAAAAGGCAAGCATTTCAACAGTTAATTTTTTGTGCATTTTTTAATAAAAAGACTCAGTAGCACCGACTGCAAATTTTCAAAGAAGCAGTCCCGGCTGTACGTTTCACCAATGTCGACCAAAATTGGAAGGCATATGTAAAAGCTCAAGACCTACAAACAGTGCAGTTGGACAGCGTGAGGGGCAGATGTGGCGAAGGACGCTTCCTGAGGTCCATCATCATCTCTACAGTCTTGAGCATGTTCAGCTCCAGGCTGTGTCGGCCGCACCAAAACTCCAGACATTCCACATCCTGTCGATATGCAGAGTCGTCACCGTCTTTGATGAGGCCGATAACTGTGGTGTCATCTGTAAACTTCAGGAGTTTGACAGTTGGGTGCGTTGAGGTACAGTCGTTCGTGTAGTGAGAGAAGAGCAGCGGAGAGAGGACAAATCCTTGGAGCGCACCGGTGCTGATGGTGCATGTGGATGAGGTGGTGTCCTCCAGACTCACCTGCTGTGTCCTGCCTGTAAATGGCAGGCGAGACGTTGAGCTAGAAAAGCTTGGAGAAGTGGAGTTCGGGGATGATGGTGTTGAATGCAGAGCTGAAGTCCATGAACAAGATCCTCGCGCCATCGAGGTGTTCTAGGATGAAGTGCAGCCCCATGTTGTCTGCGTCATCCACAGATCTGTTTGCTCGGTGGGCAAAATGCAGGCAAAATCCAGGGGCAGTGATGCTCTTAAGGCCGTCCAGCATGATGCATTTAAAGGATTTCATAACCACAGATGTCAGGGCGACAGGCTTGTAGTCATTCAGACCCGAGATTGCAGGTTTCTTGGGGACTGGGATTGATAACGTGGGACTGAAACAGGATGGTACACAGTTCCAGAGATTTTTTGAAGATCTGTGTGAAGACTTGACCGAGCTGGTCCACTCAAACTTTGAGGCAGGATGGGGACGCAAGGCCAGGGCACGCCGCTTTGTTGAGCTTTTGTAGTTTGAAGATGCGTCTCACATCCTGTTCATGAATGTAAACTTCTTTTCGACATAATATCTCTTTGCGATGTGAATGACCTTGGTCAGCTGATTTCTAGCGTGCTTGTACAGGGCTCTGTCTCCACTTTGATAGGTGTCCACTTTAGTCTGGCGAAGTTGCTGAAGTTTAGCAGTGAACCACGGCTTGTTATTATTGAATGTTCAAAATGTCTTTTTTGGTATACACACACCTTCACAGAAACTGATATAGGATGTACCCTGTCCGTATATTCATCCAGGCTGCCATTTGAAGTTTCTTGAAGTATCTTAGCTTCAGTGGTCCACTTATTCACTGTTTTCTACATAAGCTTCGCACATTTAAGTTTGTGACTAGATGTTGGTTTTAAGTGAATTAAGCAGTGATAAGATGAACCCAGAGCTGCACGGGGGATAGCACGGTATGTGTCATTTAGCGTGGTATAGCAGTGGTCTAGTAGGACGGTCAATATGCTGCTTGTATTTAAAGAGTTTGTGGTTGAGTTTAGCTTTGTATAAGTCCCCAAGAATAATAAGGGGTCAATCTTAGTGATTTACTTGTTCAGAGAGCGTTAGCAGTGCGACGTTCGTCTTACCCTGGGGAGACAGACCGGTGTAGACACAGGTGAGGATGAATGAAGAGAACTCGCAAGGCGAGTAGAATGGCTTACACTTCAAAAACAGCGACTCCAAGTCCATGTGTGTTGAGCTCCAAGACATCGGTACACCATTTTACGTTGCTATAGAAGCATATTCCGCCACCGTTTGTTTTTCCCGATAGCTCCGTGACGCAGTCCGCTCGGTGTAGTTGGAAGCCCGGAAGGATTACAGCGCCATCGGGGATGCGTTCACATAGCCATGTTTCCGTGAATCACAGGGCAGCAAAATGTCCGAAGTCTTTACTTGTCTTTGTGAGATAAAAAGTGATGAAAAGCTTTCCATATCGTCTAACGCTGTTGCTGTGGCGACATGCTGTTCGCCACGCTGTTGTGTTGTGGTGCAACTTATTGTGAGGTGGAATGAAAATAATACACGTTTTTACGCAAATATTAATCTGAAGTGTGGTGCACATTTCTATTCAAAGGATCCGGATCTGATCAAAGGAGCCAGTACTCCAACGTGCCATTACCCCAACATGGCCAGGGGTGCGAGGGCCCTTAGTCGCTGCTTGCAGCTCTAGTTATTATTATTATTATTATATTATTATTATTATGCCAATTTTTTGTCCTACAACTTCCACATTTTTCATCCGATTCACACCATTATAACTTCAAAATATTAAAGTCACGCCTTCGAGGCTTCCATTCAACTTTTTTTCCAAAATTACTGTTGGATATATTGTAGAAGTTATCATTTATTTGCTTAGCTTGCATTAGTATTATGGACAATTTTTAGAAAGAAAGATGTCTCGCCTTCAAGAAGATGACTCAGCAGGAATCATCTGAGAGAAGGACGTCGCCAGGACGTGGCAGGTGTTGGTGCCATGTTTTCACCTTGAAACCCTACCCTTAGTGTGTTGTGTCTTGTAGCTTAGTACGTTATGTCTTGTAAACTTAGAAACCTCCCTATTTTCAAATAAATGCAGGAGCGACGGGAGAGATTGTTTAGAGCGTGTTGAGAGGCTGTAATCTGAACAATCTCCCATGCGCCCTCCTCATGAGAAAAAGAAACCAGCGTCTTCATTCCTTTTGTGTCTATTTTTTATAATGTTGGGCAAGATAAATCCAACATTAAATTGGTCCTTTGAGCCGGATGTCAACACACCCGAGGATTCCAGTTGTGGAGCCGACACCCAGTTAAGAGACAGTGGCCACGGCAATTGAGACCCTTTCCGGGACTGGTCTTCGTACTCCTCAACTGGGATCTGAAGGTTGACGACAATCCACAGAATTGAAGATGACTGGTGAGTTAAATTTTGTAAATTTTTTTTGAATGTATTGTGCGACAAAGAAGTCTGCGGCGAAATAAACCTTGTGTAATACTAGTCACTGGCAAGTAACTGATGGACGGCGGAGTCCGACAAATTCCCCATGGACGGCGGAGTCCTATACGTGCTAAAATTCCGTGTTAAATAAAATAAAAAAATTTAAAAAAATAAAGGACGGCGGCGTCCTAGACGTGCTTAAAATTCCGTGCCTTTGTGTTTCCGTGTTTCCATGTTTTCGTGTGTTTGTTAAAACGATACTAATATCGTGTGTGTGTGTAAAAGTATGGATGTATGAGACTGGATTGTAAGTGACAACTGAGTTTGGAAGCAGAGGCAAGAATCCTCCGCCCCATTTGGGGTAGAAGGTTGAGGTTTACCAGAACTCAGACATTCATTGTCACCCAGTCATTTTTTGAATAAAGTCAGTATTAGGTCACTCTAGGTGCGAATAAACTGACTTCCAAATTCACAAAAATGGGAAACAATAACAATAAAACGAATCCAACAGAAAGCCTGACGTGTAAAGATTGGAAATGTGTACAACTTCAAAACCCTTCCAAAATAAAACATTTAAACACGTGGATAACCAAATATGGTTTCGCTGGCCAGCTAAATTCGCAAAAATTAGTTCAACTTCGAAACGAAATAGAGGGTCGACACAAAAATAATATATCACAAATGGAAAAAGATGGATTTGACGACTTACTTTTTGGCTAAACATGGCGTCTAAAAGAGAAAAAGGAGAGGAGAAAAAGAAATACTATCGAGGCAAAGAGGAAGATAATTTTAGAGGACGCGGCAGAGGCCGTCGGAGAGTAAGATATGGTCGAAAATGTTATGATAATACCATCTGTTGGTGCTGTGGAGATAAAGGCCACATCGCACGTAACTGCCCTAAGAAAAATAACAGAGAATACGGACAAACAACCGCATGACTAAGCCAACCTGATTCCCAACTCAACAAATCCTCTTGTTTAATTATTACAGAGAATGAGGAAGTGGATTTCAATTTACAGGACATTCTGAGTTTGGACACAAAAAAAAAAAAAAAACCGAAATAAGCTTGTCAATAAATGGGAAAGAAATTAAATTTCCTTGCGATACAAAAGCATGTAGGGAAAAGATCCCAGGTTCCAAACTATCGAGACATAAGGCAATAGTTAAATTTACAAATAGGCAAATTACTTTTGCTATGGAACTTGAACTTGAGCCTGTGTGGATTAGAGACAGTTCTCCCTCAGGGGAGAACTTGTAAAATACCAATTTAAAAAAATACCAAAATACGTGGCCGGGACGTGGCAGGTGTTGGTGCCATGTTTTCACCTTGAAACCCTACCCTTAGTGTGTTGTGTCTTGTAGCTTAGTACGTTATGTCTTGTAAACTTAGAAACCTCCCTATTTTCAAATAAATGCAGGAGCGACGGGAGAGATTGTTTAGAGCGTGTTGAGAGGCTGTAATCTGAACAATCTCCCATGCGCCCTCCTCATGAGAAAAAGAAACCAGCGTCTTCATTCCTTTTGTGTCTATTTTTTATAATGTTGGGCAAGATAAATCCAACAATTACCCACATTTTCTACAATTCTCCATTTAACACATCAAAAAATTTCATTCATTCCCAATGAGAAAATCAACAAAATTGTTCCCGATAATTGCTTTTTCACATTCAGCTTATTCAGAACTTTGTTAAAAAAAATTCCACAGTCCCACAATTCCCACATTACCCAAATACAACATTTTTCACCCACATTAAACTTTTCCCCCCACATTAAATATGAGGAACAATTGTAACGAGTTAACGTTCAGTGATTTCTGTCACAAAATACGGACGTTCTGTAAGATTTGGCAGCTCTGCACAGCACTTCAATTGGATTCATGTCTGGACTTTGACGAGGGCCCTCCAAACCTTCATATTTTGAAATGTTTTTTTTTTTTTAAGCCATTCAGAAGTTGACTTTATGGTGTGTTTTGGATCGTTGTCCTGCTGCAGAACCAAAGTGTGCTTCAGCTTGAGGTCACAACTGATGGCCGAATATTCTCCTTCAGGATTTTCTGGTAAAGAGCAGAATTCATGTTTCTATCAACCACAGCAAGTCTTCCAGGTCCTAAAGTAGCAAAGCTGCTCCTGACCATCACACTACCACCACGTATGACTGTTGGTATGATGTTCGTTTTCTGAAATGCTGTGTTAAATTCTGATATTCAAGTTTGTTTGAGGCGGTACGGTGGATGACTGGTTAGAGCGTCAGCCTCACAGTTCTGAGGACCCGGGTTCAATCCCCAGCCCCGCCTGTGTGGGGTTTGCATGTTCTGCTCGTGCCTGCGTGGGTTTTCTCCGGGCACTCCGGTTTCCTCCCACATCCCAAAAACATGCATTATTTGGAGACTCTAAATTGCCCGTAGGTGTGACTGTGAGTGCGAATGGTTGTTTGTTTCTATGTGCCCTGCGATTGGCTGGCAACCAGTTCAGGGTGTACCCCTTCTCCTGCCCGATGACAGCTGGGATAGGCTCCAGCACGCCCGCGACCCTAGTGAGGAGAAGCGGCTCAGAAAATGGATGGATGGATGGAAGTTTGTTTGATGATCTTAAACTTTAAAGTGGGGAAACTATGAAAAAAAACTAAGAATTTGAGAAGGCGGCAGATACCTTTTCACAGCACTGTATACTGTGTGTAGAAAAAAATGCCCCAGACTTCCACAGACTGGAATTAGTATCTCTCACAGTTTGTCATGAGAAGTTCATTCATTCATCTTCTGTTCCTCTTATCTCCACTTTTCATCCATCCATCCATTTTTTGTACCGCCTTATCCAAGGGTCGCGGGCGTGCTGGAGCCTATCCCAGCTATCTTCGGGCTAAAGGCGGGGTACACCCTGGACTGGTCGCCATCCAATCGCAAGGCAGATATAGACAAGCAATCATTCACACTCACATGCACACCTATGGGAAATTTAGAACAACTATTCACACCTACGGGCAATTTTGAGTCTTCAATTAATGCATGTTTTGGGGATGTGGGAGGAAACCGGAGAAAACCCACGCAGGCACAGGGAGAACATGCAAACTCCACACAGACAGGGCCGGGATTTGAAGTTCTCAGAACTGTGAGGCAGATGTGTAGTCGTCCATCGTGCCGCCGCATGAGAAGTGGATTGTTATCCTGCTGCAGAACCCAAGTGCGCTTCAGCTTGAAGTAACAAACTGATGGCTGATCTCCTCCAGGATTTTCTGTTAAAGAGCAGAATTCATGGTTCACAGCAGAATTCATGGTTCTATCAATCACAGCAAGTTGCCCAGATCCTGAAGGAGAAAAGCAGCCCAAGAGCAACACACTACGACAACCATGTTTGATTGTTGGTGTCATGCTGTTTCTGAAATCCTGTGCTACATTTATACCAGATGTAACACACACCTTCCAAAAAGCTCAACTTTCATCTCATCAGTCCATATTATATTCTCCCAAACGTCTTGGGAATCATTCAGATGTTGTTTTTTTCAATTCAAAAGTAAGATGAGCATTTATGTTACTCATTGGATCGGGCCTCCACCAGAGTTTTCTCTGCCCTGCCCAGGCATAGTTCGCCATCTTTCAAGTCCTATGACGTGCACTCGGGCTCCACCTCCACAACGCGGTGGGCAAGACGGTCTGGTGGTGCACACAGGATCAACCAAGAAGACACAAACTGTCAACCTCAGATGAAAGGACATTGATTAGGATGTTCTGAACAATCCAGGAACCACCAATGCTCAAATCTTCCATGAACTATAACTGCTGGAACTTCAGTTACACTTTCTACGGTGAAACTGCTTTTACATTACCAAGGTCTGACAGGGCGCAGTCAAAAAAAGAAGTCCCTCTTCAGAATCGACACCTTCAGGCTTACCTGAAATTTGCAGCTGACAAAGTGGACAAGCTTCTGTCCAAAAGTGTTATGCTCAAACATCAGTAAGCTACTGGTATTTGGCCGCACAAGTCAGGGTAATGTTTTCAAATGCTATAATACTGCAGTATCATGGTCTTGTTACCAATGGTACTGGTGCACTGCAGAAAGAAGAAGAAGAAGAATCACCTTTTATTGTCATGAACATGCATGCATGCACATGAAATTTGTTCTCTCCATTTAACCCATCGCAGTGAACATATACACATGTTAGTGGAACACACCGGAGCAGGGGACAGCTGAAGCGCCCGGGGAGCATTTCAGGATATCAGTGTCTCGCTCAAGGACACCACAGGCGTGAGACCGTGGTGTCCTTGGATAACCGAGCTTTTCACCCTATCTGTAAGGGAGAGCCCGGACACCCTGCGGAGGAAACTCATTTCGGCCGCTTGTATTCGGGATCTCGTTCTTTCGGTCACGGCCCACAGATCGTGACCATAGGTGAGGGCAGGAACGTAGATCGACCGGTAAATCGAGAGCTTCGCCTTTTGGCTGAGCTCCTTCTTAACCACAACGGATCGATACAAAGTCCGCATCACTGCAGACGCTGCACCGATCTGCTTGTCGATCCCCCGTTCCATTCTTCCCTCACTCGTGAACAAGACCCCAAGATACTTGAACTCCTCCACTTGGGGCAGGATCTCATCCCCGACCTGGAGAGGGCACGCCACCCTTTTCCGACTGAGGACCATGGTCTCAGATTTGGAGGTGCTGATTCTCATCCCAGCCGCTTCACACTTGGCTGTGAACTGCTCCAATGAGAGTTGGAGGTCACGCCTTGATGAAGCCAACAGAACCACATCATCTGCAAAAAGCAGAGATGCAATACTGAGGCCACCACACCGGACCCCCTCTACGCCTCGGCTGCGCCTAGAAATTCTGTCCATAAAAGTTATGAACAGAATCGGTGACAAAGGGCAGCCTTGGCGGAGTCCAACCCTCACCAGAAACGAGTCCGACTTACTGCCGGATATGCGGACCAAGACCGAACAGCCCGTATCAGGGGGTTTGGTAACCCATACTCCCGAAGCACCCCCCACAGGACCACCCGAGGGACACGGGTAGTCCACAAAACACATGTAGACTGGTTGGGCGAACTCCCATGCACCCTCGAGGACCCTGCCAAGGGTGTAGCTGGTCCACTGTTCCACGGCCAGGACGAAAACCACTTTGCTCCTCCTGAATCTGGGATTCAACTTCCCGACGGACCCTCCTCTCCAGCACACCTGAATAGACCTTACCAGGGAGGCTGGGAAGTGTGATCCCCCTGTAGTTGGAACACAACCTCCGATCCCCCTTCTTAAAAAGGGGGTCCACCACCCCAGTCTGCCAATCCAGAGGCACTGTCCCCGATGTCCACGCGATGTTGCAGAGGCGTGTCAACCAGGACAGCCCTGCAACATCCAGAGCCTTGAGGAACTCCGTGCGAATCTCATCCACCCCCGGGGCCCTGCCACCGAGGAGTTTTTTAACCACCTCGGTGACATCAACCCAAGAGATAGGAGAGCCCGTCTCAGAGAACTCAGACTCTGCTCCCTCATGGGAAGGCGTGTCGGTGGAATTGAGGAGGTCTTCGAAGTATTCTCCCCACCGGCTCACAACGTTCCGAGTCGAGGTCAGCAGCGCCCCATCCCCACTATACACAGTGTTGATGGTGCACTGCTTTCCCCTCCTGAGACGTGGGATGGTGGACCAGAATTTCCTCGAAGCCGTCCGGAAGTCTTTCTCCATGGCCTCACCGAATTCCTCCCATGCCCGGGTTTTTGCTTCAGCGACCACCAAAGCTGCATTCCGCTTGGCCAGCCGGTACCCATCAGCTGCCTCAGGAGTCCCACAGGCCAAAAAGGCCCGATAGGACTCCTTCTTCAGCTTGACGGCATCCCTCACCATTGGTGTCCACCAACGGGTTCGGGGATTGCCGCCACGACAGGCGGTTGGCCGCCTCAGCAATGGAGGTGCGGAACATGGGCCACTCGGACTCGATGTCCCCCGCCTCCCCCGGAACATGAGCAAAGTTCTGTCGGAGGTGGGAGTTTAAACTCCTTCTGACAGGGGATTCTGCCAGATGTTCCCAGCAGACCCTCACAATACGTTTGGGCCTGCTACGTCGGACCGGCATCTTCCCCTACCATCGGAGCCAACTCACCACCAGATGGTGATCAGTTGACAGCTCCGCCCCTCTCTTTACCCGAGTGTCCAAGACATGCGGCCGCAAGTCCGATGACACGACCACAAAGTCGATCATCGAACTGCGACCTAAGGTGTCCTGGTGCCAAGTGCATGTGTGGACACCCTTATGCTTGAACATGGTGTTCGCTATGGACAATCAGTGACGAGCACAGAAGTCCAATAACAGAACACCGCTTAGGTTTTGATCGGGGGGGCGTTCCTCCCAATCACGCCCTTCCAGGTCTCACTGTCATTGCCCACGTGAGCATTGAAGTCCCCCAGCAGAACGATGGAGTCCCCAGCGGGAGCGCTCTCCAGCACCCCCTCCAAGGACTCCAAAAAGGGTGGGTACTCTGAACTGGTGTTTGATACATAGGCACAAACAACAGTCAGGACCCGTCCCCCCACCCGAAGGCGGAGGGAGGCTACCCTCTCGTCCCCCAACGTACAGGCGCCGAGCCGGAGAGCAATAAGTATACCCACACCTGCTTGCCGCCTCTCACCGTGGGCAACTCCAGAGTGGAAGAGAGGACTGGTACCAGAGCCCAAGATATGCGTGGAGGTGAGTCCGACTATATCTAGTCGGAACTTCTCGACCTCACACACCAGCTCGGGCTCCTTCCCTGCCAGAGAGGTGACATTCCACGTCCCGAGAGGCAGCTTCTGTAGCTGGGGATCGGATCGCCAAGGTCCCCGCCTTCGGCTACCGCCCAGCTCGCATTGCACCCGACCCCTATGGCCCCTCCCACAGGTGGTGAGCCCATGGGAAGGGGGCAGGCCCGGGCACCAGGCGCTCGCCTTCGAGCCCCACCTCCAGGCCTAGCTCCAATGACCCGCGTCCGGGCAAGGGAAAACATAATCCAATCATTTTTGTCATCATAGGGGTCTTTGGAGCCGTGCTTTGTCTGGTCCCTCACCTAGGACCTGTTTGCCATGGGTGACCCTGCCAGGGGCGTGAAGTCCCAGACAACTTAGCTCATAGGATCATTGGGACACACAAACCCCTCCACCACGATAAGGTGACGGCTCAAAGAGGGGTTCTTTTTATTATTATTATTATTTTTATTATTATGCAATACTTTGGAATACGGTAGAAAACAGACGTTTTTTCAGTCGTTCAGTTAAAAAAGTGAAACTAACATATTCTATAGATTCATTAAACCATATTTATTTATTTTTTTATTACAGTGCCGTGAAAAAGTATTGGCCCCCCTTCTCAAATTCTTATATTTTTGCATAGTTTCTGCAGTTTGTTTAAAACCATCAAACAAATGTAAATATCAAACAGATATTACCCAAGTCAATTTAAAATGCAATTTTTAAATGGTAATTTCATTTATTAAGGAAATAAACTATTCAATGTTACCTGGCCCTGTGTGGGGGGGAAAAAAGTCATTACCACCTTGTTAAATCACAAATTAATTGTGGCTAATCATAATTTCAAGTTAATTTTCACTGATCACATCCAAGCCTGATTACCTCCAGACCTGTTCAATCAAGAAATCACTGAAACAGAATCTGTCCCGGCAAAATCAAGTCGGACAGACGATTTTAAAAAGCTGCAACAAAATGACGTGGTGGTAGTGTGTTGGTTTTGGGCTACTTCAGGACCTGGACAACCTGCTGTGATTGATGGAACCCTTAATTCTGCTCTTTAACGTAATATCCTTAAGGAGAATATTCAGCCATCAGTTTGTGACCTCAAGCTGACATGCACATGGGTCCTGAAGCAGGATAACGATCCAAAACACGCCAGCAAGTCAACTTAAAAAAACAAAATGTACATTTTGGAGTGGCCTAGTAAAAGTCCATACTTGAATCTGATTGAAATGCAGTGGCATGACCTTAAAAAGGCTGTTCATGCTCGTAAACCCTGCATTTTTGCTGAATTAAAAAAATTCTGCAAGGAAGAGTGTGCCAAAATATCTCCACAGAGAGTTCACTTGGGTTATATTTGTCTGATATTTGCATTTGTTTGATGATCTTAAACATTAAAGTGGGGAAACTATGCAAAAATATAAGAATTTGAGAAGGGGGCCAATACTCTGTATGATGATTATGGCTTCCATCTAATTAAAACCCCCAAATCCAGTACCTCATAAAAAGTGAATTATCGTAAAGTAGTGGTGTCAATCTCCAAACCCCTACATTACTTGAAATATCTGCAAAGGATTCCTGAGCCTTTTTCGTGGCCTCAACAATCACGAGGAAGACTGCTGTCTTGAAGGTGATCACTCAAGAAGCTGGCAGGTCTCAGAGTTCTGTATCCGAGCACATTAATACAAAGTTGATTGGAAGAAAAAAGTATGGTAGGAGAATTTGCACAAGGAACAGGGATTACCATAGCCTCAAGAGGATTGTCAAGTAAAACCGATTGAAGAATTTGTGGGAACTTCACAAGTAGTAGATTGAGGCTAGAATCAGTGAATCAAGAGCCACTATGAATAGACATAGCAAGGAATTTGGGCAAGTGCCACATTCCTGGTGTCAAGCTGAACTACAGACAAATATAGAACCTAGGGTAAGGCGAAAACTGGGCTATTGGTCAATGGCCTGAAGTCCCAAATGCTTAATTAAATTTGGGAATCAAGGACTCCATTTCTGGAGGAAGAGTGGCGAGACACACATTCCAGCAAGTGTATAGTTTCCACGGTGTTTTTGTCAATGTCTTTATGTCTCAAAAGTGCTCTCTGTCAATTGACTGTCTGTTGTTGTACTAGAGCGGCTCCAACTACTGGAGACAAATTCCTTGTGTGTTTTTTGCACATACTTGGCAAACAAAGATGATTCTGATTCTGATAGTTAGGTGCCTTATCATGTGCAGGTATTGGTGCACTGTGTTTCAAAGTCAACAAAGCTGTTTACAAGTTAAATAAATAAATAAATAAATAAAAATAAAGTAAAATAAAAAGACAGAAAGGTATGCATTTTTAAATAATCCAAGATGGCGCCTAACCGTGTGGTCGGCTCGGTTACGTGCTCTCTAGTACTGTTGTTGTGCTTCTCGGTCGTCTTTGGAGATATTATGCGACTCACATACACAAGGGAAGAGTTGCTAAAAATGAGGGAGTCTACCCCGGACTTTCTTAAACCAACGTTCACAAATCCAATCAGCTACTTACCGGAGCGGCGGCCGCGGTGTACGGTGTATGGAGGCGAAAGAGACACCACAGAGGGAAACGAGCCAGATTGCAGGTCAAGCTCCGTAAGAGAGGATTCCGAATGCCGCTCCCATCGATTCACCTCGCAAATCTACACTCCCTACCCAACAAAATGGACGAGCTTCATCTTCTCACAAAGACCAATAAAGACTTTGGACGTTCCACCACCCTGTGCATCATGGAGACATGGCTTTGTGAACGCGTCCCCGATGGTGCCATAATGCTTCCAGGCTTTCAACTACATCGGACACTATATCAATGAAAAATGGTGTACTGAAATAACGGAGCTCAGCACATACTGCAGCCTGGAGTTGATCTTTTTGAACTGTGAGTCATTCTACTCGCCGCACGTGTTCGCCTCTTTCATACTCGTCTACATTCCTCCTCAAGCTCACACAAATGCTTCACTGCTCACCCCTCATTATTCTTGGGGACTTTAATATAGCTAAACTCAACGACGAACTCCCTAAATACAAGCAGCACATCGACTGTCCTACCAGGGAAAACAACATTCCCAGACTACTGCTATACTATGTTAAATGACGCATACCGTGCTATCCCCCGTGCAGCTCGGGGCTCGTCTGATTACTGCTTAATTCACTTAATACTAACATACAGGCAAGAACTTAAATGTGCGAAGCCTATGGTGAAAACAGTGAAGAAGTGGACCAATGAAAAAAAGATAGAACTTCAAAGCTGTTTAGACTGCACAGAATGGAGTGTCTTTGACACTTCAACTGGCAGCCTACGCGAGGATCCTGTTTGTGGACTTCAGCTCTCCGTTCAACACCATCATCCCCGAACTCCTATCCTCCAAGCTTCTGCAGCTCAGCATCTCGCCTGCCATCTCCCAGTGGATTTACATCTTGCTGACGGGCAGGACACAGCAGGAGAGGCTGCGGGACACCACCTCATTCACAACCACCATCAGCACCGGGGCGCCCCAAGGATGTGTCCTCTCTCCGCTGCTCTTCTCTCTCTAAATGAACGAATGCACCTCAATGCAGCCAGCTCTCAAACTCCTGAAGTTTGCAGACGACACCACAGTCATCGGCCTCATCAAGGACGGTGACGACTCTGCGCATCAACAGGAAGTGGAGCCGCTGGAGCTGTGGTGCGGCTGACACAACGTGGAGCTGAACACGCTCAAGACTGCAGAGATGATCGTGGACTTCAGGAAGCATCCTTCGCCACAGCTGCCCCTCACGTTGTCCAACTGCCCTGTGTCAACCGTTGAGACCTTCAAGTTCCTGGGAATTACAGTCTCTCAGGACCTGAAGTGGGAGACCAACGTCAACTCCATCCTCAAAAAGGCCCAGCAGAGGATGTACTTCCTGTGGCTTCTGAGAAAGCACGGCCTTGCCAAAGGAGTCATCAAAATCAAATCAGTCCTCTGTTCATCCATCACAGTCTGGTTTGGTACTGCCACAAAAAAGGACAAACTACGACTGCAACGGACAATCAGGACGACTGAAAAATTGTCGGTACGCCCCTACCTACCTTTGAGGACTTGCACGCTCCCAGAACTACGAAAAGAGCATGCAAAATCCTCTTGGACCCTCCACATCCTGGTTACCACCTCTTCCAGCTCCTTCCCTCAAGTAAACGCTATCGAACAATGTAAACTAAAACTAGCAGACATTCCAACAGCTTCTTCTCTCTTGCCATTAACTTCTTTAACAGTTAACTTACAATTCCATTGTAACATGCTGCCAATTTGTGTCTTGAGTTTGTTGTCACATCTCTGTTTGGCCAATTAAGCATGATTCGTGCACTTACTGTAGTAGTCTCGCCACTGCACTATTTGCATATCTGTTGTTGACCAATACTGTGCTTGAGAAGTATTTGCACCATTTGCACAATTGATCCTGTTTCAGACTTGTCACTTCAAACTGCTTAAATTTCTTCACGTCTCTGTGCATTTGCACCATGGTCACTGTACCAGACTATTGCTCTATTAGTCATTTCAAACTGCTCTAAATTGCTAGGCGACTGCATCATTTGCACAATTGTAAAAAAATTTTTATTGGCATTACCAGATCACTGGTAACCTTTTATTGCTCAGTGAATCTCCGTACTGTGTTCTTATGTTTTTATGTCTCAAAAGTATCTTCTGTTGTCGTACTGGAGCGGCTCCAACTACCAGAGACAAATTCCTTGTGTGTTTTTGACATACTTTTGCAAATAAAGACGCTTTTGATTCTTTTTGCTGACAATCTTGATGGAGATGATGATTTCATGATGCAGCAGGACTTGGCACCTGCCCCAGGTGCCAGAACTACAAAACAATAATTAAATAATCATGACTTTACAGTGCTTGACTGGCCAGTAAACTCACCAAACCTGAACCCCATGGACAATCTATGGGGTATTGCAAGGAGGAAATAGAGAAACACCAGCCAGTAGCACAGACGAGCCGAAGGCGACAATCAAAGCAACTTGGACTTCCATATAACTTGAGCAGTGTCACAGGCTGATCGCCACCATACCGCGTCATACTGACGCAATAATTAAAGCAAAAAGAGCTCCAAAATAGTATTGGTTGCATATGAATGATGAATACCTTTCAATAGCCCAACATTTCTGTATTAAAATTATTTTAAATTATTGTCCTATTTTAATATTTTGAGACAGTGATTAGGAGCTTTTGTTCGCTGTAAGATGCAATCATTAACATGGTAAGAAATTCAATCTTGAAATAATTCACACTGTGTGGAGTGAATCTAGATGGTTTCACTTTTTCCAAGTTTTCCATGATATATTAATTTAATGCACTGCACCCGTGTATAGTGCAAATGCATTATTTTCTTAGTGTTAGCAAAAGTGCAACCCAGTAATTATTATTTCATTATTCATAATATTTTAAATGAAATAGATTAATGTATGACATGCAAAATATTTTCTGAGTTGGCTGGTGTGATTAATATTTACTAAATTTGTAACATCGGATGCAACGTAGAAAAACAAATGTGAAGAGAAGAACACACCGAGACACACATTGTCAAAAGACAATATAGTAGACATCAAAATAAAACTGAAAAAAGGATAAAATACATTCAGCCAAAAAGTATTTTTTTAAAAAAGGAAAAGGCATTGGCATTTTAAAAATTACAAGAATTCAAGGAAAATCACTTAAGAATAAAAAGAGAAAGTGAAGTTTGATTTTCTTATTCATGCAAATCAATCATTTTTGTCAGTAAATGGAAAATACCTTCATCTGCTGCGCGGTCACTATCACTTAAATCATCAGAGTGTTTCTTTGTAAGGGGACCTATAAGACCAAGAAGGAGAAGGAAGGAGGAAAACAGGATCATCAAAAACATATACAGACTCAAAAAGATGATTTCAAGGATTCTACTGTTTCTTTAATGTAGACTTTGTTGAAATATAAATGATTTAATTAGACAGAAACACTGGACAATTACACAGCACCCTACAAAATCCTGGCTTTTGTGATCTAAAATAACAACAAAACAAGTAACAATATTTTCAGAACCCTTTATAAAAAAATATCTCTTTAAAAAAAAGAAAGAAAAACAAAAATACAGTGAATTTTGATCTGAAACCTCCAACTGGTTTTAGGATGATCGCAATAATGTTTGGGATCATCTCTCCCGAACAAAGTAAAGCAGCATCATGCACTAATTATGGTTTTTGGTACACTCCACAAATGAATGTGTTGTAAGCATTGTGTGAGTTGGCTGCTGTTACAGTCAGTGAGACACCTCATGAGCAGCTTTTTAAGAAGAAACATTTAAAAATATAAACTCCAATTCCAATTAAGTTGGGACATTGTGTAAAATGTAAATAAAAACAGAATACAATGATTTGTACCATAATTTCTCGTGTATAATGTGAATCCCCCCCCCCCCCTAAAATTGTCAAAAGTCAATAGTGCACATTATACATACAGTAGGTACAGGGAAAAATTTTAAAAACTTTCACATTTTATAAATGTATGCCACCATCGAGAGGTTATGAAAAAGCTGTACACTTTAATTCCAATATACTACCACCACCTCGAGGTTGTTGGAAAGGTGTACACTTTCATTCTAATATGCCACCGCCACCTATAGGTTATGAAAAAAGCGTAGCCTACACTTTCATTCCAATATGACAGGGGTACTATGACTGCATATATGTACAGTTGTGCTCATATGTTTACATACCCTGGCAGAATTTGTGAAATATTTTTTTTTAAGTAGGACTGATGATTGAACAACAACCATCATTAATTTCTTTGTGGTTATGTTTTGTCTAATGATAATGATTTTCTGAAATGCTTGACAGTTTAATTTGAATCCCATTAAAATAAAATTATATGTATTTCGCCTGGCCCTTCATGTTTTCTTTACCATTTCCATTTTTACCCAATTTTACCCATCTTACAAATTCTGCCTGGGTAATCAAACATATGAGGACAACTGTGTGTTTTCTCATTTAGTAAATAAAAGTCAGGCTGTGAATTTCAAAATAAGAGCAAGTAAATAAAAAGAAAGTATTACGTGTTCCAATAAAGTGCTTAACTTCAGAATAATTATTTTAAAAAATTATCAAAATACAGGTAATACTTCATGTTTTGATCATATTGGTAGAAGCAAAATCATGAATTGTAAAAATGCATTAAACATGGGTGGAAGGGTTTTCCAAAATTTTGAGGTCAACTTTGGGGGTGCGTATTATACATGGGTGCACATTATCCATCCATCCATTTCCTGAGCTGCTTATCCTCACAAGGAGTGCTGGAGCCAATCCCAACTATCATCGGGCAGGAGGCGGGGTATACCCTGAACTGGTTGCCAGCCAATCGCAGGGCACATATAAACAACCAACCATTCACACTCACATTCACACCTACGGGCAATTTAGAGTCTTCAATTAACCTACCATGCATGTTTTTGGGATGTGGGAGGAAACCGGAGTGCCCTGAGAAAACCCACGCAGCCACGGGGAGAACATACAAACTCCACACAGGCGGGGTCGGGGATTGAACCGCAGACCTCAGAACTGTGAGGCAGACACTCTAACCAGTCAACCAACGTGCCACGGGTGCACATTATACATGTGAAATTACGGGTATATATTTTTCAACCTATATTCAATTGTATACAAGACAAAGACAATATATTTAATGTTCAAATGGATAAACTTTGTTTTTTGCAAATATTGACTGATTTTGAATTTGATGCCTGCAACAAGTTTCAAAAAAGCTTGTACAGGGCCTGTTTACTGCTGCGTTACATCGCTTTTCCTTTTAACAACACTCAGTAAGCGTTTGGGAACTGAGGACAGTAATTTTTTAAGTTTTGTATATGGAATTCTTGCTGGATGTTCAATTTCAATACTGGATGTCGTATTTTGCACTGCATAATGTACCACACATTTTCAATGGGAGTCAGGAGTGCTGGCAGGCCTGTCTAGTACTCACACTCTTTTACAACGAAGCCACACTGTTGTAATACATGCAGAAGGTGGCTTGGCATTGTCTTCCTGAAAAAAGCAAGACCCTGACCCCGAAAAAGATGTTGCTTGGATGGTAACATATGTTGCTTTAAACCCTGTACCTTGTACATTTCTGCATGAATTGTCCTTTCACAGATGTGCAAGGTATCCATGCCATGGACACTAACACACCCCCATACCATCACAGATGTTGACTTTGTGCCAATAACAATCTAGATAGTCCTTTTCTTCGTCGACCCGGAGGACACGATCCATGATTTCCAAAAACAGTTTGAAATGTGGACTCATCAGACCATACCACACTTTTGCACTTTGCATCAGTCCATCTCAGATGAGCTAGGGCCCAGACAAGCCGGCAGCGTTTCTGGTTGTTGTTGATATATAGCTTTACTCTATCTATTGGACAAAATGAACAATACTTCCAATAACAGCAAACTCGTGTCATCCACAGATTACCTTTATACCATAGGAAATATCAAGTATTGAAACAGGGATGTCGTTTGATGTGAGTCCCATGTCTGAGATGCAAACAAATTAGTATGGATGCATAAAGTATATTGTATATGAATCCATAGACATCTGCCCTATATATGTATGTACTGTATGTGTGTGTGTGTGTGTGTGTGTGTGTGTGTGTGTGTGTTGGTGAAGAGCTTCCACACACAGCGAATCAAGAGTACGACTCCTGTCTTGGTGCTAGCCAATCGGAGGCAGAGTCAGGCGGGTTATCGTACAATGGACACAGGAGTAATTTCTGGACTTTGCTCTGTAGATGCACACAACCGGAACACTTAAGGGAAAGTTAACTGTTTATTACATTCGCTAGTCTGCGAGCTAACGAGCTAGCAAGCTAAGGGCGGGAGCTAAAAAGCTCACTTGACCGTGGCGACACTGTTAAAACGTCAGCACTCAAGAGTTGTGTGTGTGTGTACCCACCATAACACACACACACGGGAAAGTTTACTGATTATAAATCAGAAGCACAGCGGCACACGTTATCAATATTCAGGCAGGAATTTACTTCAGCAAACTCATTTTCAGCGTTATTTGATTGACAAATAAATGTCTCACATCAGGTGGCACGGTGTACCACTGGTTAGAGCGTCAGCCTCACAGTTCTGTGGACCCGGGTTCAATCCCCGGCCCCACCTGTGTGGAGTTTGCATGTTCTCCCCGTGCCTGCGTGGGTTTTCTCCGGGGCACCCCGGTTTCCTCCTACATCCCAAAAACATGCATTAATTGGTGACTCTAAATTGCCCGTAGGTGTGACTGTGAGTGCGAATGGTTGTTTGTTTGTATGTGCTCTGTGATTGGCTGGCAACCAGTTCAGGGTATACCCCGCCTCCTGCCCGATGACAGATGGGATAGGCTCCAGCACGCCCGCGACAATAGTGAGGAGAAGCGGCTCAGAAAATGGATGGATGGATGTCTCACATCACAGTCCAGCAGCTTAAGGGTGGGCCTTATTTTACATTTTATTTATCCTTTATTTAACCAGGTTAAAGCTTATTGGAAGAGAAAATATTTCTCAAAAGCCAAGAGGCAGCAGAAATTATACAGTTTTTTGGCAAATCTTTTTCTGACAGAATAAGTTAGGAAGCAATCTTGTCTTTGTGGGGTTTTTTTCACACACCACTTCAGCAAAAATAGTTCCGCTGACTTAAAACACTGGAATAACCTACCCATCACACTCCTGGGAAGAATAGCTACAATAAAAAATTAAAACCTCACCTCAAATCAACTATTTATTCTCGATGATTCCATTTAAACCCACATTAACGCTCCACCATCATTCCAGTCCCCAAGAAACCTACTATCTTGGGTCTAAATGAGGCCTGTCGCCTTGACATCTGTGGTCATAAGTCATTTGAACATCTCATGCTGGACCACCTCAAGAGTGTCACAGGTCCCCTGCTGTACCCCCTGCAGTTTGCCTACCGAGCGAACTGGTCTGCGGATGATGCAGTCAACATGGGACTGCACTTCATCCTAGAACACCTCGACAGTGCAGGGACCTACGCAAGGATCCTGTTTGTGGACTTTAGCTCAGCGTTCAACACCATCATCCCTGAACTCCTTTCATCCAAGCTTCTCCAGCTCAGAGTCTCACCTGCCATCTGCCAGTGGATTCACAGCTTCCTGAGGGGCAGGACACAGTAGGTGAGGCTGGGGGAGGCCACCTCATCCACGCGCAGCATCAGCACTGGGGCGCCCCAAGGTTGTGTACTCTCTTCACTGCTCTTCTCTCACTACATGAACGACTGCACCTCAGCGCACCCGGCTGTCAAACTCCTGAAGTTTGCAGATGACACCACTGTCATCGGCCTCATCAAGGACGGTGACGAGTCTGCATATCGACAGGAAGTGGAGCGGCTGGAGCTGTGGTGCGGCCGACACAACCTGGAGCTGAACACGCTCAAGACTGTAGAGATGATCGTGGACTTCAGGAGGCATACTTCGCCACAGCTGCCCCTCACGTTGTCCAGCTGCCTTGTGTCAACCGTCGAGACCTTCAAGTTCCTGGGAATTACAGTCTCTCAGGACATGAGGTGGGCGAGCAACATCAACTCCGTCCTCAAACAGGCCCAGCAGAGGATGTACTTCCTGCAGCTTCTGAGAAAGCATGGCATGCCACAGGAGCTGCTGAGGCAGTTCTACATAGCGGTCATTGAATCAGTCCTGTGTTCTTCCATCACAGTCTGGTTTGGTGCTGCTACAAAAAGGACAATCTTCGACTCCAACGGACAATCAAAACTGCTGAAAGGATTGTCGGTACCCACCTACCAACCCTTGAGGATTTACACACTGCCAGAACTAAGACAAGAGCGTGCAAAATCCTCTCTGACCCTCCACATCCCGGTCACCGGTTCTTCCGGCTCCTTCTCTCACGTAGGCGCTACCGATCAATGCAAACTAGAACTTGCAGACATTCCAACAGCTTCTTCCCTCTTGCAATCAACTTCTTAAACACTTAACCTACAATTCCATTACAACATGCTGCCAATTTTTTGACTTGAGTTTGTTGTCACATTTCTGTGGGGCCAATTATACATTACTCGTGCACTCACTGTAGTAGTCTCGCCACGCTGCACTATTTGCACATCTGTTGTTGACCAATACTGACCACTCATGCCAGAGTAGCATCTGCTCCATTTGCACACTGATTGAGGAGTATCTGCAACATTTGCACAATCAATATTGTCCCAGATTATCACACTACTCGCTTGAAGTCTCGGCGCCCTTTGCACAATGGTCATTGCACCGAACTATTGCAATATTAGTCTTTCAAACTGCTCTAAGTGCGAGAGGACTTTGCATCTTTTTGCACAATTGTCAAAAAAAATAAATAAATGTGGCGGCATTACCAGATAACTAGCAACCCTTTATTGCTCAGTGACTGTTTTTCTCAATGTCTTTATGTCTCAAAAGTGTTCTCTGTCAATTGACTGTCTGTTGTCATACTGGAGCGGCTCCAACTACCAGAGACAAATTCCTTGTGTGTTTTTTGGACATACCTGGCAAATAAAGATGATTCTGATTCTGATGAAAGTGGTTCCCAACCTGGGAAAAAAACTAATAAATGTATATTCAAAGAATAAGAAAAACAATGAAATTATCCACTAGTCAGAAAAACAAGCAGGACGGTGGGCTAAATGGTCGCAAATTTAGACACTATTATTTGGCTAACCAATTACAATACCGTACAATACAATTACAATAATACACCAAAATGAGGAGAATCATTCTTGGCTATAATTGGAACCGATAGAGTGCAATAACATCAAACTCTCAGAACTCCCATTCCCATTCATTACTACAAGCCCCAAACGCCAGAACTGTTTTAAGAACCCGGTAATCACATCCACCTTTACAGCCTGGTGGAAAGGTCAATAAGATACAGAATCTCAATTAGCGCCCTATGTTCTGACCAATCTGTCATAATCCAGAATCTTAAATTAACAAAATACCTCTTTATTTTGGCACATGGCAACAAGTTGGAATTTATCACCTAAAACAACTATTTAACAATAAAATATTTATGACATCCAAGGAATTGTTCCAATAATTTCAAATAAGAGGCAAAAACTTCCTCCAATACAATATATTAAAAGCAGCAATCGAAAAAAGAATTCCAACACATCAGAGAACCCTTCAGCCACCTGAGTTGAAGAAAATAGTGATGCTTCTCCCACACAGAAAAAAACAACTCTCAAACATGTATAAATTAATCTCATGTACAAATTCAATGCACTTTCAAATCGCTAAATGGAAAGACCTATGTCTGCTGATGCGGCACGCAATTGAGACCTTTGCCTTTCATCTTAGCTCCTTCTTTACCACAACGGATCGATACAAAGTCTGCATCACTGCAGATGCTGCACCGACCTGCCTGTCGATCTCACATTCCATTCTTCCCTGACTTGTGAACAATACCCCAATATATTTGAACTCCTCCACTTGGAGCAGGATCTCATCCCCGACCCGGAGAGGGCACGCCACCCTGTTCCAACTGAGGACCTTGGTCTCAGATTCGGAGGTGCTGATTTTCATCCTAGCCGCATCACACTCGACTGCGAACCGCTCCAGCGAGAGTTTGTGATCACGGCTTGTTGAAGCCAACAGAACCGCATCATCTGCAAAAAGCAGAATTGCAAAACTGAGGCAACCAAACCGGACCCCCCTCTACATTTCGGCTGCGCCTAGAAATTCTGTTTATAAAAGTAATGAACAGAATCGGTGACAAAGGGCTGCCTTGGTGGAGTCCAACCCTCACCGGAAACGAGTCAGACTTACTGCCAGCAATGCGGACCAAACTCTGACACTGGTCCTACGAACAGCCTGTATCAGGGGGTTCGGGACCCCATACTCCAAAGCACCCCTCACACGACTCCCCGAGGGACACTGTCGAACGCCTTCTCCAAGTCCACAAAAAAGATGTAGATGAGTTGGGCGAACTCCCATGCACCCTTGAGGACCCTGCCGAGGGTGTACAGCTGGTCCACTGTTCCACAGCCAGGATGAGAATCACACTGCTCCTCCTGAATCTGAGATTCGACGGACCCTCCTCTCCAGCACGCCTGAATAGACCTTACCAGGGAGGCTGAGGAGTGTGATCATCCTGTAGTTGGAACACACCCCCTTGTTAAAAAGGCGGACCACCACTCCAGTTTGCTAATGCAGAGGCACTGTCCCCGATGTCCACGTGATGTTGCAGAGGCATGTCAACCAGAAATGCCCCACAACATCCAGAGAACTCCGGGCGAATCTCATCCATGATGGCCTTGCCACCGAGGAGCTTTTTAACCACTTCGGTGACCTCAACCACAGAGATAGAAGAGCCAATCTCAGAGACCCCAGACTCTGCTTCCTCATGGGAAGGCGTGTTGGTGGAATTGAGGAGGTCTTCGAAGTATTCTCCTCACCGACTCACAACATCCCGAGTCGAGGTCAGCAGCGCCCCATACCCACTATACATAGTGTTGATGGTGCACTGCTTCCCCCTCCTGAGATGCCGGATGGTGGACCAGAATTTCCTCAAAGCCGTCTGGAGTTCTTTCTCCGTGGCCTCACCAAACTACTCCCACGCCCGGGTTTTTGCTACAGCGACCAGCAAAGCTCCATTCCGCTTGGCCCAGCAGGTACTCATCATCTGCCTCAGGAGTGTTTTTTATTATTGTTCTCGACTGCAATGCATGTTGAAAGGACACAGGTATGTATTGGAGATCCTCTCTGTCGAATCTGTACTTGCGGTTCTGGCCTCTGTGGCTCTGTGGGCTTTTAGACGCTTTGCTCCTCCGCCATGTTTGCCCCCCAGGTTTTAATGCATAACACACACGTAGCCCCCTTTTTTTTTTTAAATGTACTACGTAAACTGATTTTTTTTTGGGGGGGGGAGTTGTGTGGTTTGGCTCAGGGGTGGCAGCCTCTAGTGCAGTAGTGCCTGGCAGCCTCCCCTAATGCACAACACCACACGGGGGCCACACGAACATGGGGCAAGGGCCAATGACTGCCAGTTGGGAAACTGCCAGTCATAGAGAAATGATGGGTATTCACTATGCTCATGGCCATGTTACTGGGGCCTGGATGGGTGCTGGAGGTGGGGGTCCTCTCTCGTGACTTGTGGCTGCCCTCTGGGATGCCCCCACCCTTATTATCCCCCTGTTGGATGCCCCTATCCGCCCTCCTGTCCACCTGGCACGGTCACCAGCTCAACCAGCTCTGGCTGGGACGGTGGCTGTCTATTGTGGACGGTACTGTTGCACCAAGTACCAATACCAGTACCGGACCAAGGTATTTTGACGTCAAAAATAGCACGGTACCATTTTTTTTTATTTTTCTAGCGGTATTTAAAAAAAACATTATATATACGCAATAGCACTCCTTCAGTGTCTTAAAGGCCACTGCACAAAAACCCGACAGTAAGCTGCTGACTGGCTGTCTGTCGACAACTTAAAAATGTGAAGTGTGAAGGCTACTGCATGTGGAACTGTGCATGCTGCCCACGAAGAGAAGATGCCTACAAACTGCAGAGCTCCTGCAGACTCGACTCACAGAGAAACAAGATACACAACGCATTATTTGGAATTATTTGCTCCTTCTCGCTCTAAGTGGTGTGCTAACCAGTCAGCTCAGAGGATTAGCATGCATGAGCATGCGTTAGCATTAGCAACACCTTGGAAATCTGGATGTCTGAAAAGAGTAACAATCCAATCAAATGCAAAAAGAAAAACACTTAATATCCAAATGGAGCAAAAAGGACCACTGTTTGAGAGTGTTCTGGTTCCGTACGCAATGGAAAACAGCAACAGGAGCTAGTGAAAGCCACTGACGTTGATATAAATGTATTGAATGAAATAAAACACAAGAATATTGCATAATAAATTACATATACATTTACAAATATACCAAAAAATATGTATATTCATATTTTTTATTAAAACAATATATGAGACCCTTGTTTCTTCAGTTTCTTGTTAATTTATAATGCCTGGTAAAGGTACATTTGTTTGGACAAACATGATGATGATAATGAAAATAGCTCAGAAGAATTAAATTTAAGAGCGGATATCTTGCCAGTTTCCATGGTTTACTTGATCATCACAACAATCATTTTATAATACAATAAAAATTATGCATTCTTCAGGTACTATACCTTTAGTGACACCAGACATTAAAATGAAAAGGGTGGTATATCATATGCAGTATATCATATGCAGTATATAATACAGTGGGTGCGGAAAGTATTCAGACACGATTAAAGTTTTCACACTTTGTTATATTGCATGTGTCAGTATACCCTATGCCTGTCCAAGATTTAATGGAAAAAGCACCAATGTTGTTGTCCAATCTAGAACATAGACAAAAAAGAGATTTGTCCTGGCAGGGGAAAAATAATCCAACATACATCGACGCCTTAGGTGTTCCTCGTGGGGTTCCTAATCAATACAAATTAGCTGACCAAGTTGCAGGAGGATTTGAGTCCTTCATATGCTGGTGGTGTACAATGAATAAAAATGTTGATAGGATAAACTATAGCCACTTCAATGTACAGAGATTAGGAAATTGGATTCAGAGTGGGTTGGAAGCTGTGCATGAGAAGCTCAAGGCTACCTCTTTAATGACGTTCCAGAACCGCATAGCTGTCGACATGCTCCTCGCAAGAGAGGGAGGTGTTTGCGGTATGTTTGGAGAACAATGTTGTACATACATTCCAAACAATACTGCTTCAGATGGCAGCTTGACCAGAGCCATCGATGGTCTACGGACCCTCAATCACAAGATGAAGAACCACTCTGGTGTAGACACCTCCTTGTGGGACAGCTGGATGGACGTTTTTGGTAAATACAAAACCCTAATTTCACCAATATTGATATCAATTTCTGTTTTTGCAGCCATTCTGACATTGTGTGGATGTTGTTGTATCCCATGCATTCGGGCTTTAATCAGTAGATTAATCACCACAGCAATTATCCACATGGAACCGTATGGAGCAGATGTATACTTTATTGAAGGTTGATAATGATGATGATGATGATGATGATGATGTTGTTTTACCTGATTTGTTTCCTGATCCAGGTGATTACGATGTTTAAACTACAACATTCATGTATGACAAGTTTACTCTGAGTGTGAATGTATTTGTTTCATAAAAATGATTCTACAGTTAAAAATGAAGTGAAGTGACTGTAAGATGATGTGAGAATTTGTGCAAATCCATGATAAACAGGAGGGAAATGTTAAATATATTGTAGAAGTTATCATTTATTTGCTTAGCTTGCATTAGTATTATGGACGATTTTGAGAAAGGAAGATGTCTCGTCTTCAAGAAGATGACTCAGCAGGAATCATCCGATAGAAGGGCGCCTTGACCAAGGACGTGGCCGGGGACGTGGCAGGTGTTGGTCTCATGTCTTCACCTTGAAACCCTCCCCTTAGTGTGTTGTGTCTTGTAGCTTAGTATGTTATGTCTTGTAAAACCTCCCTATTTCAAATAAATACAGGAGCGTGTTTAGAGCGTGATGAGAGGCTGTAATCTGAAGAATCTCCCATACCCCCTCCTCATGAGCAAAAGAAACCAGCGTCTTCATTCCTTTTGTGTCTATTTTTATAAGTGTTTGGTGAGATTGATCCAACACAGCGATTTGCTAAAATCATTTAAGTTCTTCCCCCCCCCCCCTCATTAATGTACAGGCAGCACCCCATATTGACAGATACAAACAGAATTGTGGAAATCTTTGCAGATTTTTAAAAAAAGAAAAACTGAAATATCACACAGCCATAAGTATTCAGACCCTTTGCTCAGTATTTAGTAGACGCACCCTTTTGAGCTAATACAGCTATGAGTCTTTTTGGGAATGATGCAACAGGTTTTTCAAACCTGGATTTGGGGATCCTCTGCCATTCCTCCTTGCAGATCCTCTCCAGTTCTGTCAGGTTGGATGGTCAATGTTGGTGGACAGCCATTTTCAGATCTCTCCAGAGATGCTCAATTGGGTTTAAGTCAGGGCTCTGGCTGGGCCATTCAAGATGAGTCACGGAGTTGTTCTGAAGCCACTCCATCGTTATTTTAGCTGCGTGCTTGGGGTCATTGTCTTGTCAGAAGGAGAACCTTTGGTCCAGTCTTAGGTCTTGAGTACTCTGGAGAAGGTTTTTGTCCACGATATCGCTGTACTTGGCCGCATTCATCTTTCCTTCGATTGTAACCAGACGTCCTGTCCCTGCAGCTGAAAAAAACACCCACAGCACGATGCTGCCAACACCATGCTTCACTGTTGGGACTGTATTGGACAGGAAATGAGTAGTGCCGGCCACACATACTGCTTAGAATTAAGGCCAAAAAGTTATATCTGAGAATCTTATTTCTCACCATCTTGGAGTCCTTCAGGTTTTTTTTTTTTTTTTTTTTAGCAAACTCCATGCAGGCTTTTATGTGTCTTGCACTGAGGAGAGGCTTCTGCGACTGGTGGAGGGCTGCAGTGATGGTAGACTTTCTAGAACTTTCTCCCATCTACCGACTGCATCTGTGGAGCTCAGCCACGGTTATCTTAGGGTACTTCTTGACCTCTCTCACCAATGCTCTTCTCCCCCGATTGCTCGGTTGGGCCGGACAACCAGCTTTAAGAAGGTTTCTGGCCACTGTGCGTTTACGAACCTTATGTACAGCAGAATTTTTTTGTAACCTTGGCCACATGTGTGCCTTGCCACAATTCAGTCTCTGAGCTCTTCAGGCAGTTCCTTTGACCTCAGGATTCTCATTTGCTCTGACATGCACTGTGAGCTGTAAGGTCGTATAGACAGGTGTGTGGATTTCCTCATCAAGTCCAATCAGTATAATCAAACGCAGCTGGAGTCCAATGAAGGTGTAGAACCATCTCAAGGATGATAAGAATAAATGGACAGCAACCGAGTTAAATATATGAGTGTCACAGCAAAGGGTCTTGTTAGATATATTTTAGAAGTTATCATTTATTTGCTTCGCTTGCATTAGTATTATGGACAATTTTTAGAAAGAAAGATGTCTCGCCTTCAAGAAGATGACTCAGCAGGACTCATCAGAGAGAAGGACGTGGCCGGGACGTGGCAGGTGTTGGTGCCATGTTTTCACCTTGAAACCCTCCCCTTAGTGTGTTGTGTCTTGTAAACTTAGAAACCTCCCTATTTTCAAATAAATGCAGGAGCGACCGGAGAGATTGTTTAGAGCGTGTTGAGAGGCTGTAACCTGAACAATCTCCCATGCGCCCTCCTCATGAGTAAAGAGACCAGCGTCTTCATTCCTTTTGTGTCTATTCATTATAATGTTGGGTAAGATAAATCCAACAGTCTGAATACTGGCTGTGTGATATGACAGTTTTTCTTTTTTAATAAATCTGCAAATATTTCAACAATTCAGTTTTTCTGTCAATAAGGGGTGCTGTGTGTACATTAATGAGGAAAAAAAATGAACTTCAACGATTTTATCAAATGCCTGCAATACAACAAAGAGTCAAAAATTTAAAGGGGTCTGAATACTTTCCGTACCCACTTTAAATATACTGTATATATATATATATATATATATATATATATATATATATATATATATATATATATATATATATATACATATATACTGTATATATATATATACACAACCCCAATTCCAATGAAGTTGGGACGCTGTGTTAAACAAACAAAAACAGAATACAATGATTTGCAAATCATGTTCAACCTGTATTTAATTGAATACACGACAAACACAAGATATTTAATGTTCAAACTGATCAACTTTATTGTTTTTACCAAATAATCATGAATTTAGAATTTATGGCTGCAACACGTCCCAAAAAAGCTGGGACAGGGTCATGTTTACCACTGTGTTACATCACCTTTACTTTTAACAACATTCAATAAACGTTTGGGAACTGAGGACACTAATTGTTGAAGCTTTGTAGGTGGAATTCTTTCCCATTCTTGCTTGATGTACAGCTTCAGCTGTTCAACAGTCCGGGGTCTCTGTATTTTACGGTTCATAATGCGCCACACATTTTCAATGGGAGACAGGTCTGGACTGCAGGCAGGCCAGTCTAATACCCGCACTCTTTTACTAGGAAGCCACGCTGTTGTAACACGTGCAGAATGTGGTTTGGGATTGTCTTGCTGAAATAAGCAGGGGCGTCCATGAAAAAGACGTTGCTTAGATGGCAGCATATGTTTCTCCAAAACCTGTATGTACCTTTCAGGATTAATGGTGCCTTCACAGATGTGTAAGTTACTGGCAATTATTTAAAAAACAATGTAAGTTACATTGGCACTAACACAGCCCCATACCATCACAGATGCTGCCTTTTGAACTTTGCGTCCATAACAGTCCAGATGGTTCTTTTCCTCTTTGGCCCAGAGGACACGACTTCCACAATTTTTAAAAAAAAATTTAAATGTGGACTCGTCGGACCACAGAACACTTTTCCACTTTTCATCAGTCCATCTTAAATGAGTTCAGGCCCAAAGAAGCCGGCGGCGTTTCTGGGTGTTGTTGATGAATGGCTTTTGCTTTGCATAGTAGTGTTTGAGGTTGCACTTACGGATGTAGCGCCGAACTGTATTTACTGACATTGGTTTTCTGAAGTGTACCTGAGCCCATGTGGTGATATCCTTTACACATTGATGTCGGTTTTCGATGCAGTGCCGCCTGAGGGATCGAAGGTCACAGGCGTTCAATATTGGTTTTCGGCCTTGCCTCTTACATACAATGATTTCTCCAGATTCTCTGAACCTTTTGATGATATTATGGACTGAAGATGATGAAATTCCTAAATTCCTTGCAATTGTATGTTGAGGAACATTGTCCTTAAACTGTTCGACTATTTTCTCACGCACTTGTTCACAAAGAGGTGAACCTCGACCCATCTTTGCGTGTGAATGACTGAACAATTCAGGGAAGCTCCTTTCATACCCAATCATGGCACCCACCAGTTCCGAATTTGCCTGTTCACCTGTGGGATGTTCCAAACAGGTGGTTGATGAGCACTCCTCAACTTTATCAGTCTTTTTTGCCACCTGTCCCAGCTTTTTTGGAAAGTGTTGCAGCCATAAAATTCTAAGTTAATGATTATTTGCTAAAAACAAAGTTTATCAGTTTGAACATTAAATAACTTCGTACGGTATTTAATGAAATATAGGTTGAATATGATTTTCAAATTGTATTCATTGTATTTATGTTTAACACGTTGCAACTTCATTGGAATTGGGGTTGTATATAGCCGACACGGTGACCGACTGGTTAGCACATCTGCCTCACAATTCTGGGGACCGGGGTTCAAATCCCGGCCCCGCCTGTGTGGAGTTTGCATGTTGTCCCCGTGCCTGCGTGGGTTTTCTCCGGGCACTCCGGTTTTCTCCCACATCCTAAAAACATGCATGATAGGTTGATTGATGACTCTAAATTGCCCTTAAGTGTGAATGTGTGCGCGAATGGTTGCTTGTTTATATGTGCCCTGCGATTGGCTGGCGACCAGTTCAGGGTGTACCCCGCCTCTCGCCTGGAGATTGCTGGGATAGGCTCCAGCACGCGCCCGACCCTAGTGAGGATAAGCGTAACGGAAGATGAATGAATTAATAAACCGAAAGAGACGTAGGCGTTGCTTCCAGCTCATTCTTTCCATCCATCCATCCATCGATCCATCCATTTTCTTCCGCTTATTCGGGTCGAGTCGCGGGGACAGTAGCTTTAGCAGGGACGCCCAGACTTCCCTCTCCCCAGCCACTTCCTCCAGCTCTTCCTGGGGGATCCCAAGGTGTTCCCAGGCCAGCCGAAGGATGTAGTCTCTCCAGCGTGTCCTGGATCGTCCCCGGGGTCTCCTCCCAGTGGGACGTACCCGGAACACCTCACCAGGGAGGTGTCCGGAAGGCATCTGAATCAGATGCCCCAGCCTCATCTGGCTCCTCTCGATGTGAAGGAGCAACGGCTCTACTCTGAGATCCTCCCGGATGACCGAGCTTCTCACCCTATCTCTAAGGGAGAGCCCGGACACCCTGCGGAGGAAACTCATTTCGGCCGATTGTATCCGGGATCTCGTTCTTTCGGTCACGAACCACAGCTCGTGACCATAGGTGAGCGTAGGAACGTAGATAAATTGAGAGCTTCGCCTTTCGGCTTAGCTCCTTCTTTACCACAACGGACTGATACAAAGTCCGCATCACTGCAGATGCTGCACTGATCCACCTGTCGGTCTCCCGTTCCATTCTTCCCTCACTTGTGAACAAGACCCCAAAGATACTTGGAACTCCTCCACTTGGGGCAAGATCTCATCCCCGACCTGGAGAGGGCACGCCACCCTTTTCCGACTGAGGACCATGGTCTCAGATTTGGAGGTACTGATTCTCATCCCAGCTGCTTCACACTCGACTGCGAACTGCTCCAGTTAGAGTTGGAGGTCACGGCTTGATGAAGCCAACAGAACAACATCATTTGCAAAAAGCAGAGATGCATTACTGAGGCCGCCACCCCTCTACGCCTCGGCTGCGCCTAGTAATTCTGTCCATAAAAGTTATGAACAGATTAGGTGACAAAGGGCAGACTTGGCGGAGTCCAACCCTCACCGGGAATGAGTCCGACTTACTGCTGGATATGCGGACCAAACTCTGACTCCGGTCGTACAGGGACAGCCCGTACCAAACTCCCGAAGCACCCTCCACAGGACTCCCCGTGGGACACAGTCGAACGCCTTCTCCAAGTCCACAAAACACATGTAGACTGGTTGGGCGAACCCCCATGCACCCTCGAGGACCCTGCCGAGGGTGTAGAACTGGTCCACTGTTCCACGGCCAGGACGAAAACCACACTGCTCCTCCTGAATCTGAGATTTGACTTCCCGACGGAACCTCCTCTCCAGCACCCCTGAATAGACCTTACCAGGGAGGCTGAGGAGTGTGATCCCCCTGTAGTTGGAACACACCCTCCGGTCCCCCTTCTTAAAAAGGGGGACCACCACCCAGTCTGCCAATCCAGAGGCACTGTCCCCGATGTCCACGCGATGTTGCAGAGGCGTGTCAACCACGGCAGCCCCACAAGCTGAATTTAGCTCGCCGTGTTTAAAAAAAAAAAACGTGGCACCCATGACGGGCGCCATTTTCCCTTTGTGTTAAAATCACAAGGCTCTCATTGAACGCCATTTGGTCATTTACAAACTTAAGGCTTCGTAATTCGTCTTCCTTTGGAGAGACGTGACGTTATTGTGACGTTGCCACCTTGGTTTCTTCCTTCGTGGCGTGATCCGTAGCATAAGCTCTGGGTTGTCCTTGAGTGCCCCTCGTGGACGTTCATTCCATCACGCAACTTCCGGCTGTGTGACTGGAAGCTGTCGTTGACTAGCCGCTGCTTAGCCGCTAGTAAGCTATTACCGATTGTGTGCTCAGGCATCGTGTTCATCTTGGGTCGTTGCTTTTGAAACAATAAACGTGGATTTTCAGATAACTAAGAAAGAGCGATAGTTAGAAAGAGCGTTTTTAAGTTAAAAGCCTCCGTTTTTGCTCGTTTTCAAAACGCAGACGCCGTGATCATGCTTTAAAGCTTTATGCCTGGTATTTTTAACCAGTTTTAGGATTTACAACGTGAGATTCTTAACGAGTTTCACTGCAGGAAGGGGTCGGCATTGCTATACAGCAACACCGCTACCTTCCCTCGGCAAACGTGCACAAAACCTTCTGATGATTTAAACTGCAACAGCTTACAGTAACCACAGTAAATGAATGGATTTCTTTTACAAAGTGGCGCTTATTAATTAATTGCTTGTCTGTTTTTAATCACTTTGGTTTTTCATTATTTTTATAATAAAATAAAAAAAAAGAACTTGATTTTAATTTTTCCGAATTTTAGTTTTTATCTTTTTAGAGAATTATTATTATTATTTATTTATTTTTAATCATTATTATTTATTGATTTATTTTTAGCTTTTATTTATTAATTATTTTGGAATTTTTGGGACAATTATTTAAAAAAACTTTTTTTAAAATTTTTCTTTCTTTGAATCGCTTCTTGTTTTTGAGGCCTCTTCCCTTGGCCTAAAAGGCATACAAGCAATTAACTAATTCACAAGCCTAATTATAACTACATTTGACTTTTACCCAAAGTTCAATAAAACTTATGTGAATCAGGTGAGTCCTAAATTGCTTCACCAATTGAATTGACTTGCAGTGATATCCATCACACACAGTCAAATCACGTTCTTAACTAAATCACAACTAAAATTTATTTATTTATCCAAACTAAATAAATTCATTGGTTGAATTAGTTTCAAATTTAGTTAACAAGCTGATTTGTTTCACTCCATCAAGTGCCCTTCGCAACTATTTGAAATCACCAATTAAATGTAACTTTAACAACTCACGCAGCAATTTAACTAGATCAAATAAATTTTGTGCGCATACCTTGACGCCGTCAAAACTTTTGTGCTACTCGATCACGGCTTCTATGCACATTCTCAAACAGATTTAAAGTCCATGATAAACCCTCACACCATAATTTGCAAACACAATTTAAGTGTTTAACATGCAATGACATCGCCTATATTGTGCCTTTATTCCAAACTAAACGCACTGCTCAAACGAGCCTACATTACGAACAATTTAGTTGCGTACCTCGTACAAGCTACCACACACGGAACGCAATCATGGCGGAACTTTCAGAAAGTCCCATCAATATGACAATCTTGACACACTGGAACAGTTCGTCAGCAATTTAAGTAGGGACCTTGTCCCGGGCTATGCAGAGTCCGTCAAAAATGCTGGCCTTGAAGTCCTCAATGATAACATAGCACAACTTATGAGTGACGCTGAACACAAAACCTTAAAAGATAAAAGTCTCGCTCGAACGCTTGGCTGCATGGTGCTGAACTTGGTGGCCCAACTCAAATGGAGCGACCGCGAGGACGCTCTAGTGAAACGCAGACTGGAAGCTGAACAGCATAAACAAGTCCAGTTAACTGCACAATTAAAATACACCACCGCACGCTTAAACTCGGCTGAAGCCCGCCTCCTTGACTATGATAAACCAAACCAAGCCCCTGCCTCCAGCGAATTAACTTCCGGAGGTCAGCATAACCAGCTACAAGACGCTTATGCCGACATTGCCCACTTAAAATCTAAATTGGTAGAATTGGCCGATTTACTGTCTAATGACCAAGTGCTTGAATTACGGGCTGACATTCAGCAAGCAAGCGTCCGGTGACATTCAGCGCCTCACCGAATGCACCGAAACACTCAAAGCGGAACGCTCCAAAGAGATGGAACAGTCCTATGGGCTCAAGACACAAATGGTAATCCGGGAGATGGAGCTGTGCCGCCTCCAGCAACAGCTCCGGGACCAAGAGGATGAGTTGGTCCATGTCAGGCGTGAGCTACCATTAGCTCGACAGCTGTCCACCGACTCGCTGACTCATTCCAGTGCTCCGGCGCCTGCTACAGACAGCGTGGGGCCCTCCCTCGCCAGAAGTGTCACAGTGCCCTATAAAACAGCTACAGCCTTTGGACCGGAACCCACCTTCAGGGGGTGCCATGCGGCCTCCTGGCGTATGGCGGCTCCACCAGTCGCAGCTCACCTTTTTGACTCACCCCGACTCTCCCTCCACCCAGCGCTGCTCCAGGTATGACTCTAAAAGACCTAGACAAAGTTGCGCACAACATCCCGAGGTTTGAACCTAAGCCAAACGGGTCACACGACACAGTCGCGTACCTTAGAGACCTCGAATTTCACCTTAAACGATTGCCTTCTGCTACTACGGACGAAAGACTGTACCTTATCAAAGTTACATCTAGCCGAGAAGTCAGCTGCTTAATTGAACGACAACCGGCTCAGGTGCTGGCCGATTACCCGGCCCTCTGCCAAGCATTGTCTCAAGAATTTGATGATCCAGAGGCCTCAATCGTCTTATATGCAGCCTTCACAGTTAAACAGGGGAGACTTGAGACAACCCAAGCTTATTACTGCCGGTTGCGTAAAGCGTACTTTGGAAATTTAAATGAGCCGAAAATGGAAGAGGACAAACATTTCAAAACACTGTTTCTAAATCTACATTCTAACACCATCCACCTGCTGGGTGTAGCAGCATGCTCGCGCACACTGTGCAGTGCCCAACTGCGTGAACTAGCCGCCAAGGGTTTTGCTAAACAAAAACATCCTCCCTCGAAAGCAAAAGACACAGGCGTCTTTTTCACAAACGCACCACCACAGATGGAATTCGAGGGCGCTACGTGCAACACGCGTGTGACTGAGACACAACGTTCTGGCGATGTTAAACCCAACAATTAAAAGAATTCGTTTAACCCATACAACCAATCTCAGCCCGTGTACAACAATGGTCCTCGTAACCAACAACGCGAATCCAATGATAAATCAAAATCATGGAATGACCGCAGCTCTAATGCGCGCCAAACTGACATGTTGAAACAGGGTACACGTAACGACCAGCCTAAATCTGCCTCGTCCAACTGAGACCCTAAAACGACTAGTGACAACCGGGAAAAGGGCTCCCGAACCAACAGCTCCCAAAGGGAATTTAGTGCCGTGGCAGAAGAAATACTTGAGGTGCTCCGCAGCCTGTCCAAAGACAAAAAGTGGGACACATCATTATGAGTAGGCCTGACTGAGTCGAACAGGGCCACAGAGGACATGATAGGTCAACCAGGTAACCGCCGTTGTTCCCCTAATGACCTGCCAAGGGACTCCGAGACCCCGGCCGAGTCTACGACGACCTCACCTCGCCATAACCTTAGCAGAGCACTTTGTGATGACCAATCCCTAAACCCCTCGCCTAATCATCCGACTAGACCCAGGAGAGCCCCTTGACTCGCGTGACATCACGCTACTAAATAACGTTCTGCCATTCCGACAGCTATTGGGTGAACTAACCGCAAAAGGTACTTCCCTAAAGTTCTATTTAACCGTTACACTTGAGCACGAACTTGTCCGAGAAGCTCTGATTGACCCCGCAGCAGACATCACTGTTATGTCCCACGCTGTGTTCAATCAACTTGTGACATTGCTACAAGCCAGTGGCCACACCCTTCAACTGCAACGCTGCGCATTAACTATCTGTGCATTTTCAGTGACTAATACCGAGCTAAACACCTTAACTATGCTCCACTGGACAATTGGCCCTATGACGTTACTCCATCCGGTCTACGTGTCTCCAATTGAAACCGTCCCCCTGCTCATCGGCCAAAACCTGCTCTGCCACTTCGAGCCATTAATTGATTACAAAAATCTTCAACTGTGGGCGCAGGTGGAACAGGCCTTACCACCACCAACTCGGGAACTGTCCTCAGGCCGGTGCCTGGTGTTGGACCACTCGGAGGACGGCGACCTGTCAGGTCGCACTCCTTCAAGTTACGACACCCCCATTGACGACACCGCGGAATCCCCTGTAGCCACTTCGCCACTGCTGAACGGACTCAGAGAACTTGACACATTTCTCTGCCATCTTGTCCAACCACCGCACGAAGAGCGCTACGGCCCCAATGTTGCTGGTGGAATTAATTTGCATGACTGCCCAACGGAAGACGTCATCCTGGCCTTGTGGGCTGACAAATCGGCAATCTCTCAGGCACTGTTTGACACCCTACGACTTAAGCATCCTGACCTTCAATTAACACTGAAAACCTTTCGCTTTTCCGTCAACACCGTGCCGCCATCTGCCATCACTGCAGTGGGCGTATGCGCCTTGAACTTGCAATGGAACCATCGCTCGTTAACTCACTGCTTCCTAGTAGTCCCCAATTTGCTGCATAAAACTTATGTTGCCACGGATGTACTTGTCCGACTGGCCATTCAAGTTGACACTATTAACAGTGTTTTGTGGTTGCGCGCTAATAGCGGCTCCGCCAACCGCGTTGTTCAACTATTAAACCTTAAGTCGGGACAAACCATCCCCGACACTTGCGAAGTTTTGAGCGAAGACGAAGTTATAGTAAAAGCGTCAACTATTAACGTCCCTATTCAACTGGTCACACGCGCTAACCAAGCAGTAACCGGTCCACACGCGTTCTTTCAGCCCTTGCCGGAATTTACGACCTGGGTTTGTCGCTGCATGCCACACCCCTCCTCGACGCTTCCAGAACAACCGTGCTGCTGATTCACAACCACACACGGAACGAAATTCACATCCCCAGATCTACTAGGCTTGGCCTCTTGATCTACTCCAACTTCCATTACTTCAATCTTCAAGCTCAGTACAATCCCAATTGCAACCGATAACACGTCTCCCGCGACTTCACCCACTCCCTCAAACTCATTGCGAACCAACTTGCCTGCACCGGTAACACCGGGAGATAGTCGCCAACTCCCTTATCCCGACTTTGAAACCCACATGCAGCAGGTCCTAACGGATGCTGACGCCTTATATTCCGATGACGAACGACAGCGTTTGCAGGAAGTGCTAAACAAACATGCCGCGCCATATGCTAAAGACTCACTCGACTGCGGCCTGACCGACTTGCACATGGTCCGCATTCCAACCCCCTCAAATGACCCACCCAATTCCGCTCGCCTCCTACAAGCCGGTACAAGAAACAATTGACGCTATGCTAGACAAAGGCATTATTCGACTATGCAATAGCACCTACACGCCACCACTCTGGCCAGTTCTAAAATCGAATGGTAAATGGCGACCCACCATCGACTATCGAAAATTAAACACTCAAATTCCCTTGTCACGCTGGCCTGTGGCCCAGCTCAAACAAGAACTTCCTAAATTTGGCTAAATTTTTCACCATTATCGACGTAGCCTCCGGCTTTTGGACCATTCCAGTGGATCCGCGGATCAACACAAATTGGCTTTCACTTTTGCCAACAAACAATACACATTCACCAGGTGTCCATTTGGCTATGCCAACACACCGGCTGAATTCAACATTTTCCTCAACAAGGCAACCTCATCTACGTCGATGACATCATGATGAGGAGCCCCTCGCAGGATGCCCACCTGGCGGAAATTGACCACGTCCTATCCCAACTTGCTGCCGCCGGGGCCAAAATCTCCCTCCTAAAGGGACAATGGTGCTGTAAAAAAGTCAATTATGTCGGCCTCCTGATTGGCCCGAATGGCATTGAAGCCCAATCCAGCCACATTCAGGGCCTCCTAAACATAACCGCCCCCACTAATGTGTCCAAACTTCGTAGTTTTCTCGGTGTGTGCAATTATTCCAAGCAGTTCGTCGAACACTTCGCGGAGATCGCGCGACCCCTCACCGAACTCCTGAAAAAGGACACTCCTTCCATTTGGGGTGACGAGCAAGAAGCCATGATGCAGTCCCTAAAAGAGTGGCTATGCTCCGCCCCACGTCTTGCCTACGCTGACAGTGAAAAATAATTCTTCCTCGAAACAGGGTTTTTGGATCATTGCCTTAGCACTGGTCTTTACCAAATGTACGACCAAGCGTGAGCAAAACTCTAAACGGTCATGAGCTTAAATACTCGGACTGTGAAAAGGCCCTACTCTCCATGATCAGGGCCATCACAAATTTCTCCAACTACATAGGAGGCCAAAAAGTGGCCATTGACACGAACCACCATCCGGTTACCTTCCTTCAAAACCAACGCATCAGAGAAGGGCCCGTCACCACCACTCGTATCGTGGCCTGGCTTATGGCACTGCAAAGCTACAATATTGAGGTCCGCTATTCTAAAAACTCCAGACTCCCCCTAGCGGCGGGCTTGGCCGCCTGTCAGAACTGTCTGTCTCCAGACCCGCCTGCAGGACCTCCCACCACGGCATTACCACCGCCTGTTTTCACGCGCCATCGTTATTTCGATGAAAATGTGGATGGGGTGTTCCTTCCTCCACCAAATGCAGCTGCAAGCTGGCGTCGGCATTGCATGGGTCAGTGACGTGCCGTCCGCACTCCTCCCAATACGCTGAAATTGCAGGCATACTTAACATTAACCTTAGCGGTGAAACACAAAACCACCTCCTTGTTTATCTGTACCGACTCGCATTCACCTGCCACTTGCCGACATGGCAACGTAATGGGTTCCTCACGTCGGGGCGAAAACCAGTCAAACACCGCGATCCAATCATTACATGCAACCGTCTAGTCAATTCGAACAACATGCACGTCGACTGGAAGAAAGTCCGAGGCCACTCTCGTGTTCCGATTTATAACGACTTGACTGACTCTTTGGCGAAGCGAGGCACACTTCATGGTACCCCGTGGCAGTTTGATGCCTCATGGTTCCCCACCCTACCCAACCCAACCCATCAGTGTCGGTAATCACGCGCCGTCAAACCGCCTCCGCTGCACCTGCCACCACTCGGCCGCATGATGACACTTCATATGACTCCGTCAACCCAATGGCTGGTGCCTCTGCGACTCGTGACTTTGACTTGACCGCCTAACAATCTGGTGACCCGGCACTCGCCAAGCTCTCCAATTGGCTCTCCGACTCTGACGCAAACTTAGTCTCTGCCGACGACATGACCGCCAACCAAGACCTTCCGTACTTATGGCTAATACTGTACAAGCTGCGTCTAGTCAAAGGCCTACTTGTTTATGTCCCCTAGGACCACTCCCTGCCCAGGTTTGTGGTCCCTCGGGGCTAAAGGGAGGTGATGCTGACTTACGTCCACGACGCACCTTGTGCAGGACACCGCGGCGTCAAAGCAACAACCACGGCCCTGCGCCACGCAGTATACTGACCACACATGCACAAAGTTGTAACAGCCTACATCAAAGGCTGCCTGGTATGCTGCCAATTTCATCCAACCACAGAGCACCTCTCCAATAAAGAGGAGTTGCATTCCCGTGGTCTGACCTACAGATTGACTGGGTGAGACCAATGGTCAAGTCCACACGAGGAAATAAATACTTCCTCACAGCCACATGCACATTCACCAAATGGATAGAATGCTTGCCAGCACAAAACGACACGGCACAAACTACCGCCTACTTGCTGATGAACCACGTGTACTCCAGATATGGGTTGCCCTCTCGGGTCAACTCAGACAGGGCAACCCACTTCACCAGCGAGGTGGTACACGAACTGTGGCGGCTCCTTGGGATCAAGTCCCAGTTGCACATCAGCCACCACCCAATGTCGTCGGGTCAGGTCGAGCACGCTAACTGCACAGTGGTGAGTCTCTTAAAGAAATTTGTGACTTCAAATCACAGAGACTGGGAAAATGAAACTCCCATTGATATTGATGGCCATCAGGGCCACCCCACACAAGTACACAGGAGTGTCCCCTTTCGAAATGATGACCAGAAGGCACATGACACTGCCTCTGCACTTGCTATACCAACCTAGCCGCCGCCTATACGACTCACCAATACATGACCGACCTACACGCCACCTTCGCCTTGGCCCAGCGACACCTGGGGAGAAGTGCTGAAGGCCAGAAGGCGTATTATGACCAGAAAACCTCACAGGACGAACTCCAAATAGGGGACGAGGTGTGGTATTACCCGTTTGCACAACCAGGCAACACTAACCAGAAAACCCTATGCCCCATATCTCGTAAATTCATTAGAGGTTCATTCTCAAGGTTTCAACTAGTGAGTCTCAGCAGCAGACCGACCCAAGCCAGTATAGTCACCTACCTGTTTTCTTGTCGTTGCCAGGAAAAAATTATGCTCCTGCTGTGACTTGCGCTGTACCTGCTCGCCATTACTGCACAGCCTGAAATGATTTGGACGAGGCCCACCTCCGGGATCGCCCTGAAAGACCAGGCTGCTTATCACCAAATGTCGAACACACACCCAATGTGTTTGTCCGCTTCGAACCACAAGAAGTGTATTTGAAACACGTAGGGACGTGCACCGAAACCAGCTTCGTAGGAGCCACATGGTCTCGCAACGCTATCCACTATGCCGCCTTTGAAACCACACACATGCTCCAGCAATTACAAAAATTCGCCGTCACTCAGGCCGACCTCAGCGGAATGCCCAGACGTTCGAAGCGTTTTGTAGGGGGCCTACTCATGGCTGCCGTCTCCCTCGGCACATTGTTTGGCATAGGAACCTCCACGGTTAACGCCATCAGCTTAAACACGGTTAAGATACAAATTGGGGAGTTCCAAACTGAAAATCCTAGCTTGCAACGCAGCATGGAGAGACAAACCGCCAACCTCCAATCGTTAGGCGAGACACTCAAGGGCACTTTCCTTGTCCTCAACACTCAGTGTCATCCTGAACCAAACTAAACAGAGCATAAGTAAACTGCTGTCGGTGGTCCAAACGGATTATGCTCACACACGGATTGTTACCACATTGATGAATCACATGCTACGTGAAATATCTTCGTCCATAGACAACTTAGCAACGGGTAGAATCTCTACATAGTTGGTTCCCCTGAGTTTAATCAAAAGCATTCTTTCTAAAGCGCTAGCAAGCTCCATTAGCCCAGTTCTAGTTACTCTTCCAATTATCAAATTCCACAACATCTATCGCCGAAAAGACGTAATTAATGTTGGCATCTGGCAAAGCGACACATAAGTCCGAATCAGTACTCCGGCGGTAGTCGCCTATCACTATTGTAATCCTGATCTGTATCTGGGGCCAAATTTGCACATGTGCATCCTCACCAAAGACATCCATTATCTGTGTCCCAGTAAGCCGTAGCGGATGGGATTTGTGGCCTGAAGCCCATGAAGGATTGGGTCGCGGTGTAGAGCAGAAGCTACACCTCCCTACCAGGTTACTATTACTCACGCGGAAATTGTTGGGTCCAAGTGGCTAGTCAACACAGCAGCCCTAAGCGCAACGCGGAGTTACGACCACCACGACACCACGAGACTCGCCCTGCCAAATCAAACCATGTGGCTCGACGTCCCCAAAGATGCCATTTTGCATATTGAGGACGTCACCCTCTACCAGCTGCCAACCGAAAGTTATGAGAGCGAAAACGAGATTTCTAACTTTTTCGGACAGTACAAACTAGAAGTGGATTCTGAGACGCTAAAACAGGTTCAATTTGAAGGAACTCAGGCGATTGACATCACCCACATTGACAACACCTTACCCACTATAATCACAGAGGACAGAACACCTGAGCTCCCGCTCATGCACTCCTGGTCCGCAGCAGATAACATCTTAATTGACTTGGTCAGTCTCGGTTAAGTAACTCCCTATTTTAAAATATTTATAATTTATTCATATGTTGTAATATTTTTCAATTTTTTTAGGTGTATATTCCGTGATTAAAGGAGCAAGTCTATTCTACCAAATCAACGACTTTGGAAGAACTTGAAGGGCGAATACGAGAAGTTATGTCTTCCATCCCACAAGAGTTCCTCGTGAAATCAATTAATGCGGTTCCCAGGCGGCTTGAGAAACTGGTGGTTAATGCTGGCGCTCATATCGAATTTTCAATAAAACTCCATGCAATACATTTTCTTCTCATATTCATTTCTTGAAAGAAAGAAATTACAAATACTTAAAAATAGGGAATTACTTTTCAATCACCCTGTATAACTGCAGAATATAATATACACATTAATTAAATCAAAATATTGTAGATATTAACATATTTTTATTGTGTTGGTAAAAAAATTACTTGAAAGGACTCAAAACTCCACGTGGAGGACTTGTGACTTTGACTAGGGACTTGCATGTCTTAACTTGAGATTTGACTCGGGACTTGCCTGTCTCGACTTGGGACTTGAGGGCAAAGACTTGAGACTTACTTGTGACTTGCCAACTAATGACTTGTTCCCACCTCTGGCAGTTTTTGTTCGTTTTCCCGCAGGTTTTTTGAGAAAAAGACAGCTTCAAATCATATATTGTGCAGTTCTATCCCCGTCCATCCAACGTTAACATTCATATGATCTACCTCCAAAACAGTATTATTGCTGCAGCAATAATGTATGATTACAATAGCAAAACTGTCCATTGAGAAATTGTCTGTTCAATAATTCAACAGTATTTACTGTATTATCATATTTTTTATTCATAATATTAGAAATTGGATACGGCGGCACGGTTAGAGCATCTGCCTCACAGTTCTGAGGACCGGGGTACAATCCCCGGCCCCGCCTGTGTGGAGTTTGCATGTTCTCCCCGTGCCTGCGTGGGTTTTCTCCGGGCACTCCGGTTTCCTCCCACATCCCAAAAACATGCATGGTAGGTTAATTGACAACTGTAAATTGCCCGTAGGTGTGAATGTGAGTGTGAATGGTTGTTTGTTTGTTTGTGCCCTGCGATTGGCTGGCAACCAGTTCAGGGTGTACCCCGCCTCCTGCCCGATGATAGCTGGGATAGGCTCCAGCATGCCCGTGACCCTAGTGAGGAGAAGCGGCTCAGAAAATGGATGGATGGATGGATGGAAATTGGATACTGCCTTCTAACAGTGATTTCTTTGCTTGGATACAAAAATTCAAGTCATAAACGCAGGGGCACTCTTAATGGCATAAGGATCCTGAGTTTCTTTTCCTCCGCTTAGTGATATTGTAGGATGATTTATTTTTCAGAGCAGCCTCTGTAATATGTTTTCATTTGAAATGTGGACATTTCATTTGAAGAGAGGGAAGTATGTCAGATTTATTTTTGCATTGATATCTGTATTTGTATGGACCTATTTCATTTTTGGAAATATTGCAATGTATTGGCAGAAGGATATGTTGTAATGGTGAGTCGGAATCGTTATTCTCTCTCCGGGTGTTGTTCTTTTACCCACAACCTTCGACTTTGGATAAACACTCACTAGTATACCACTAATATGCTTAAATAATTTGGCGGATCACATCTTCGAGGGGGAGCGGTGGTGGTGGGTCGCAGAAGGCCGGCTAGTGGGGCTCCCTAGTGGCGGCCGGAATGCGGCTTCGCGAAGTGGAGGTCCACTGGGTTAGCGTTTGCTGGGACGGAGGCCGTCGCAAACAACAAGGCTCCTCTCAGCCAATCGATTGCTTTATCTGTCCCTTTGTATTAAATGAACCTGTGTTTTAAAATAACCTATTAACTCTCGAGGTTCCATGTATGTTCGTTTTCGTGAAAGAACTACAATTATAACGACGTGTTAAAAAAAGCCAACCAATTTATTCCTGACAGAGGAGTCTATACATTTTTCAGAGCTCTGGGTCAGCAGCTACGCTTATCCTATCCTCAGCAGAGACAGCGTAGACTGAACAACGCTATCTATTCGTGCCCCAGACTTATACAATGCTTCAAAGAGGAAGTATGGAATCGTCTTCGTCTGATTGATCCAGGGACCATTGATGTCATCATTGCTATGCAGAATGATGGCCATTTGCTGCTGGCGCCAGACGCCGTCACCACATTGTTGCTTCTCAAGTTTACAGCAACACTTTGTAGCCACTTGTTATCTCCGATAGATGTTCCCTGTGGCCTCCACATGCACCCTGCTGGGAGCTTTCCAGCAGCACACCCCCAAACCCTTCTCTGATTTCCATTTTATCCTCCCTGCAATAAAGCACCAATGTTTACGCACAGACGAGTTACACAATAAAACCATATATCACATTAATCCTCCTTCTGATCTCTGCTAATCAGACATCAGACATCACTAGTAGACATTCCAACATCTTCTTCCCTCTTGCGATCAACTTCTTAAACACCTAACCTATAATCCCATTACAACAAGCTGGAAATTTTTTGACTTGAGTTCGTTGTCACATTTCTGTGGGGCCAATTATGTATTACTCGTGCACTCACTGTAGTTGTCTCGCCATGCTGCACTATTTGCATATACTGGCCACTCATACCAGAGTAGCATCTGCTCCATTTGCACACTGATTGAGGAGTATCTGTAACATTTGCACAACCATCATTGTCCCAGATGATCACACTACTAGTCACTTTAAACCGCATACACTCCTTGAAGTCTCAGCGCCCTTTGCACAATGGTCATTGCACCGGACTATTGCAATATTAGTCATTCGAACTGCTCTAAGTGCTAGAGGACTCTGCATCTTTTTGCACAATTGTTTTTTGTCAAAGTCTTTATGTCTCCAAAGTGTTCTGTAAATTGACTGTCTGTTGTACTAGAGCGGCTCCAACTACCGGAGACAAATTCCTCGTGTGTTTTGGACATACTTGGCAAATAAAGATGATTCTGATTCTGATAACACCCTCTAAACATGCAGCCGAGTACGGTATAATACTCAAACTAAATACAGCAAATATCCCAAAAATTTAAGGAGAGGATTCAAGGCGTCATTCAACGGACCGAGCGCGCTCATTATCTCCACGTCCTCTTTCAGGGGCAGCAGCAGAAATTGGCTGTGGGGGTCCTTCCCCTCAAAGACCTTAAGAACAATCCGGAGGATAAGACTCCTTTCAGAATCAGAATCAGAATCATCTTTATTTGCTAAGTATTTGCCAAGTTTCATGGCTCTGTTTCCCACTTGTTCTTCTTTTTAGTCCAGTACATCTTTTAGACCATATCATGTGAAATTCCTGGATACTATTGCATTAGATATTCCTATATTGGTCATACTCTGCAAAAGATGCTCCTGCCAAAAGGGTGGACTACATAACTCCTAAATAAATAAAAGGGATGGATGGATGGATGGATAAAAGGGACAAGTCGGCAATTGCCACCAAACATTGATATTATTCTCCAATTCATTATTTACACGTTTCACAAAAGTGTTAATGGCAATAGAGCAAAAATCACATAACAATCAGCGTTTAGTCAGCAATCCAACAACCTGCAATACAACAACACTGTCAAGCTGCATCCTCCTGGGCGTCTTAAAAAATAATCACAAACCAGAGTCTTCCCCTCTCTTCATCATGTACACAGTCTCAAAGGTCAGTCATTCAATAGTCTGTGTAGACCATACTCTCTTGTCAGTCACACTGTACTCGGTAACTAAAGGTTTGAAGTCCTAATAAAGGGTCATAGCACAAGAGTACTTAATTCGAACTCAGGCTCCCAACATCCTGGGATGCTATATTAAATACTGAGACTTACTCTTGCACGTGATCACATCCCCACAAACACTTCTGTTAGCCGGCTCCATTGGTGTTCCATTTCTGCTTTTAATCTCTTTTCTCCATATAGATATAATATAATGGTTAACCAGCGCTTTGATGACAGACGGCGCGTCCTCTTATGCACAAGGATAGGCTTCGGCCCATCCAGAAAAAGTGTCGACATCATTAATAGGTACCTTTTTCCTTGAACTGGGACCACCATGTCGGTTTAGTCCATTACTGGGACCACCATGTCGGTTTAGTCCATTACTACCACATCATTCGGGGATCGGCCCATCTCAGTGTGTTGCAGTTCCCTCTTCATTGTAGGGCCAACACTGAAATTCTGACATATATCACAAAAAACACAAAACTCTTTAACTTACGCAGAAGATCAGGGTGCCACCTAAAGCGCAGCTTGTACAGCATTGACATAACTCTCATGTGTCGGGACGTGCGCTTCCTCAACCACTAACCGCATTAACTTTCCTGTAGGTAACACCAGTTTCCTAGGGCCTCTCGTCGGGCCAAACCACAGCTTCTCCTTGTCGTCATACTCAGCATCTTTCTTTTGCCACTTAAATTTGTCTTCCTCTGGCACCGCCTCTTGGAGGCCGCGGACTACATCAACAGTTACTACAGGGAGAAAGTCAATCAACTGATCCTGTAACAACATAGTCAGCATCCGTTTGATAGCCTGCTACTTTTTTTAGCCGCGGCATCAGCCACACCATTAATAAATAGTAACACTCTGACCTTCAGATAACTCCAGTGCCCTGCACATGGCCAGCAGTTCTGCAGCTTGAGCGGAGGCTTTCACAAAATCATTTGTGGACCAAAGCATTTGAAAGTCATAATTTGGGTCTCCGCCATGTCTTCAGCGGCCTCTTGTTTACAGGGATACTACGGCACGTCAACAAAAGCAGTCAGGGTCTACCTCGAATGTTACCAGACTCACGGATGCACATAGAACCCCATCTGCAGGCCCCTCGGACCACAGTGAGTCCGGCAGCGAGTTCAACAGCTGTACGGCATCCTCATGGTCCGAGAGCTCTCTGCCATGGAATCGCGCCAGTGTCACATCTCCGCCACCCCCTCGTCCACCGCGGCACCCTGAATACAAAAACATTCAGTACTAGGAGAGTACAACACTTTGGGTATTTGACCTTGTTGCCAATCATTTGCCAAATGGCATTTGCTTACCATGGGTCCCAGTTCTCGGGCTTCAAGACCTAGTGCAAGTGCAAGTGAAATGTGTGGAAAAGATGTTGAACTCATCATAAACCACTCACTCTGCTCTGGCGTCAAGGTGGTGGCAGCTGCCACACCTTGCTTCCCTATGTAAATACCTGTACTATTGAGCATCCAGTTTTCATCCTGTATTGACTCAAAGGCTTCTCTGTAAACCAATCGTCATTTTTATCATAGTACAGAGTACGGTGTGAGATGGAGGGGATCGATCGGAGGGCTGTAGGAGGCAAGAGAGTCGATCCAGGGCTTCCACCGCAGGAAGGCCAAGTAGACGCCGCCTCTTGCCTTTGTTTCTGGTTTAAGTCGGGCCCAATATATGTCAGCGGTAGCTTCCAGAAGTTCATGTTGCACCATGTGCAACACGTCCAAAGTTCATCACGGTCCCATCTGGGAACCGTATCGTCAGTACGTCCGGGCTGCAAAGGATGGTAGCCATTGTTTTGATAAGCAGATCTGTGCCCATCAGGTTCAATGGAGCTCCCCTTTCATCAGGACAAACTGATTTTCATGTGTCTGTCCAGCAATTTCAGTCTTTAATGATGTCGAAATCGGCAGACTCATGGGCACCCCTACAAAGTTCATTAAGGTGGTCGTATTCCCTGAGTGTTTGGATGTGGGAACTGGTAAACATACAGACGAATATGTGGTACCTGTGTACACTAGCATGTGGATGTCCGTCTTGTCCGCCTTAGCGGGGTTAAGAGGCTCTGCCTTTCCTCCGTCCCCTGGCTCCGGGCCCATTGGGTGTTCGGACCAGTCCTCATCGGAGTAGAACTGGCTAGATGGCTGTTGTTGCTGTGGAGCCTGCTTGCGGATGCTGTTGCCAGGGTGCCGGGCCGTGTCCACCTCTGCCGCGTGGAGCTCTGTAGCCTCCTCTTTGAGGTGGGGCCCCTCCGGGTCCACTGGAGGTCTCTGTTGCATCAGTGGGGGAGCATTACATTGACGATACCAGTGTCCATGCTGACCGCAGTTGAAGCATGCTGGGTCCGGTGGAGGATGGCGAGCGCTTCTCCTGCCCCCGTTGGTGTATCCCCTACCACAACTCCCGCCTCGTCCCCCCGTTGACTCCTGCGCCATCCACATCCGCTTTTCTGCTTGCATTTTTTTGTTCTTTTTTCCTTCTTGTTATTTGTCAGTAGCGACTTTTCAGGCCTGGGCCAACTGTAACTCCAAAAGTTGTTCCTGCATGTCCTCTACCTCATCTGATGATTTGTGGTGTCTGTCGACAAAAAGTTTTAAATGGTGAGACACATGACGATTAAAGTAGCTATCTCCCCCTTTCATCAGGTCAGGGTCTTTAATAAGTTCAACCCTAACTTCAGATGGCAATGTGTCAAGCAAAGCAATTCTATAAATAACATTTGCCTCCCTAAGATGGGAGGGATGGGACCCTTTCTTATCTGTCCAAATACTTATGCAATTTTCAAAATGAGAACTGGGATCCATGAGCGGTTTGAAGTCCGGGAGCTTCGGCACCATCGGCGAGGAGGACGGGAACATGTCACGGATGACCGCAAACACTGGAGGAGCAAAAGGGGCAAATAAAATTTCAGGTTTGACATTATTCAGACCAGACCGTGTCAAAATATCATCCGATTGATGAACCAAAATGCAACAGGCGCGAAACAATCTTACTATGTCACCACACGCCAGGCTCATGGTGTCTGTTTACTTTTTCATCGCCTGGATCCACATTTCACTGCCAGCAGCCAGTCCGGGCAGCCGTTTTTGTAAAAACTCAAGATCTTTTAAAGACAATTCTTGGTATAGTAACCCACCTCGTTGACTGGGGGATCATCCGGGATTGATGGGAGTTTTGGTGTCTTGGTCTGTCATTTGAGCAGCTCCCTTGACCGGCGAAACCGGGATTAAGGGAAGTCACTGGGGGGCCGCTTTTGGGAAGGTCCATAATTGGATTTAGTGGGTCAATTTGTCGCTCTTGTTCGCCGAACAGCTGCCATGGCAGTGGACACCGCACAAATCTTGTGTACATTTCTCCTCAATTTTTCATTCTCTTCTATTTTCTTATTCAAATCTCTTTTCTCCATCCACCCTGCACTGTCCAACTTTTCCTTTTTCCACTTTGCCGACACACTTCTAAATTCTGCTTGTTTCTTTCAATGCCAGACAACATCTGACCTTCTATTTCCATCCACAAATCCTTCAATGACTTCTGGTAATCACTCTGATACATACCACAATCATTATCTCTCCACTCGATTGTCTAATTCACACCCCAGGGTTTTGGTGGTACACTCGTCTTATTCTAAATTGGGTTTTGGGGTCCCAAAATCCCCAACGTCTACCGAAACGTCACAGAATGAAACCGTGTCCGATTTCAAGTCAGTCTACGATGGGGCTAGTAGGCACCTCGTTAACCTACTTTTCCCAGGTCATCTGTTACCCTGGTCTGTCAGGACATCTGTTACCCTGACCAGTCAGGCTCCTTGTTACCCTGACTTCCGATTAACACAACAATAACAACACAACGTCCTAGTAACTATTGACAATGAAACAACTGTACCACAAATCTCCCAAATTTCACAATTTCCAATGTGCAGAATTTGTGATATAATCAATCAGGTTTTGCTCACCTCTTTCTGTCAGTGCACCGGGGAGATTGCAGTCCAACTGAATCCCTGTCCACTCCTCTGTCCTTTTATCTAATGTCCTTCCAGGATCACGTACGGGGTCACCATTTAAAGGAACCTGTGTTTTAAAATCACCTATTAACTCTAGAGGTTCCATGCGTGTTCATTTTCATGAAAGAACTACAATTATAACGACGTGTTAAAAGCCAACCAATTTATTCCTGACAGTGGAGTCAGTTTTTCAGAGCTGTGGGTCAGCAGCTATGCTTATCCTAGCCTCAGCAGAGACAGCATAGATTGAACGTTATCTATTCCTGCCCCAGACTTATACAATGTTTCAAAGAGGAAGTATGGAATCGTCTTCGTCTGATTGGTCCAGGGTCCATTAACGTAAACGTTGCTGTGTAGAATGATGGCCATTTGCCGCTGGCGCCAGACGGCATCTCCACATTCTTGCTTCTCATAAGGTTTACAGCAATGCTTTGTAGACACTTGCATGCACCCTTTCCAGCAGCACACCCCCACACCCTTATCTGATTTCCATTGTATCCTCCCTGCAATAAAGCACCAATGTTTACGCACAAACGAGTTACACAATAAAACCATTTATCGCATGAGTATTTTCATGCCTGGCATTGAATGATGTGCACCAGTGTTGTTTATGAGTTGAGAGTACTTTTCTACACCTTTATCAAAAGTCTCAGATGCTGGTCAAGTCTCAGAAGCATTGTCTTTCAGCACCATCTACACAGAAGAAAAGTGCAACTGTTCTTCATTTACATTTCTCTGTAAATGTTTCAAAGAGGATGATGGTAGTTTAGAAATATCTGGAGGGATATAATATCCTGGAGGATCTGTGAGGTGAGAAGATTAATGTTGATGATTTAGGGTTGGAAAACCCGTGCACAAAATAGATAGTTTGGTAACCCCAATCTGTGATAAAATGATAATTTGTTGGTTTGTTGTCCATTCACGGTTTTAGCGGCGAATTGCATGAGTTTTGAAAGCAGCATAAAACGGTTAGAAGTTCGAAGGCTCTTGAATATGATTGAGTAATTGTCTAAAAACCAGCATCAATTGTTTTAAGCCCCCCAACGATTAAAATAAATAATTAGGTCCTTAAAGAACCCAAAAGGAGCAAATCGGGGGTTTGAAGTTCCAGATCTGTAAGACAGTGAGCAATTTAGATTATAATAGTAGGGTCCGTTTAGACAGCGCTATATAAAACTGATCACATTGTATATGTGTGTGTGCTTATATTATTAAAAATTGGCGGAATACAATGAGGAGGTGAAGCGCAAAATGGCTGCCGCCTAGAATGACGAAAAAAGTAATTGGGGTGACAATACATTCTAGGTTGCTACAAAAAGAATCGAAGAGTGCCCGTAAAACAAGGATGCAACCGAAATATTAGATTTGACCAAATGGGCAAAAATAGTCCCTACCGAAAAACAACTGTTGATCATTTTAGAAAGACAAAAACGACAATTGGAAACAACACAATCCACAACATTAGCCACTATATTCGGCAAAGCAAAACATGAAAGAAAGAAAATAATCATTGGAGGATGAGGTGAAATTGACAAAGAAAGTAATAGGAGACATGTTGAAACATAATTGTGTCCCTCGTGTCCTGTTCGGGAAGTTGCAAGTGGTGGGGGAAAGGCCCTCCCCCATCTCTCGGAACAAAGGCCCGCAAACCCTTTTACCACAGAAAACCCCAGAAAGGGGAAGGGTGAGCCAACCCTCCCCCGTACCAACCTGGGCCATATGCCCAAGTCAGAGAACTACTGACTCAGACTGAAAATAAGGCAACAGCAGTAAATCAACAAGCGGTAATACATATATAAAGGAAAAGATGAGGAGTATGCAACATGTGAGGAGTTCTCCACCGTTGAGCCACCCGCAGGTGCCACCCAAGTCTTTGAAATGCATGCATTAATGAATGCTTGTTATCTTGCAAAGAGAAGTTGCCGATGTGGAGGAGAGCAAGTCGGGGTTGTCCCTTGGTTGTAAATATATAAATAGTCTGTGGGTTCACGATGACGGCCGCATTGTAGCTCCTTATAGTTTTGATCAGGTGATCGTGTTTTGTTTGTCCACCTAGGCAGAGGTCCAGATTAGGACGATACAACTATAGGACCTATAACTGTGTAAACAGAATGACAATAAAAACCAATATACAGTATATATTATTGATAATATAATATATGACTATAACACATATATCACATATATATATACATTGATACATGGGTTGTTATTTGATTACGGGCCTTTTTGTGTCCTTGATGTAAAATTTTAAGAAAAAAATATATTTAAATAGATTTTTTTTCAATAACCAGCAGTGGGCGTTTTGTCTAAAATTTCATGTTAATATTAATATATTTAGAATTGTTTTTTTAGTGGTTTTATGGTGGCATTTTACAGTTTTCACCCTGTCCGTAGCACAGGGTTAGGATATATGTAGCTCTATCGTTCTACTAAAAAATGCTAAAATGGAGCAACTTTTACCATAAATTCCTTAAAATATAATAGAATGATTTATCATCATACATACAAAACATTTCAAATTCTGTCTTTTATTTTTACTAAAATATGTCTGTCCCTTAAAGTTGCTGTCATTACCGCCACATTGACCATTTTCAGATCAATCAAGTTTATTCACAATCTGATTCTTTAATTCCCCGTGTCATTTTGTCTTGTCACTCAAGCACATGCTAGGGCAAAGAGAAGTCAAACATTTTGAGAACTGGAAGAGTAAGTTTTTTTCCTCATTTGTATCCTTAAGTCACATAATATTTTTATTATAGTAGTAGACAAGATGGTGCCTACCAGTGTGGTCGCCTCAGTTACGCGCTCTCTCGAATTGTTTTTGTTTTGTGTTTTTCGTTCGTCTTTGGAGACATTACACGACTCACTTACACAAGGGGGCTACCCCTGACTTTCTTTCACCAACTTTCGCAAATGCGGTCAGTTTTTTCCCCCGAGTTACTCACCGGAGCAGCGACGGCGGTCTTCGGCGCATGGAGGCGGAGGCGACGCCAAAGAGGGAAGGATTCGGCATCCAGGTGAAACTCCGCAAGATAGGATACAGATTGGCGTTTCCGTCGATCCACCTCGCGAATCTACGCTCCCTACCCAACAAAATGGACGAAATTCATCTTCTGATAAAGACCAGTAAAGACTTCGGACGTTCCGCCGCCATGTGCTTGACAGAGACTTGGCTTTGTGAGGCTGTACCCGATGGCGCCGTCATGCTTCCTGACATGGAATCATTGGGGAAAACAAAAAGCGGCGGGATATATTTCTATATCAACGAAAAATGGTATACGGACGTCACGGAGCTCAGCACACACTGCAGCCCGAATTTGGAGTCGCTGTTTTTGAACTGTAAGCCATTCTACTCGCCGCGTGAATTTGCATCATTCATACTGGCTGGCGTGTACATTCCGCCTCAAGCTAACACGAACGCCGCACTGCTAATGCTCGCCGAACAAGTTAACAAAATTGAAAAAAAAACACCCGGACTCACCCCTCATTATTCTCGGGGACTTTAACAACGCTAAACTCAACCACAAACTCCCTAATGCCAATGAAGCAGAGATGGAACTTCAAAGCTGTTCAGACTGCACAGACTGGAGTGTCTTTGAAAATTCAGCTGGCAGCCTGGATGAATATATGGACACTGTCACATCCTCTATCAGTTTCTGTGAAGAGGTGTGTGTACCAACAAAGTTATTTTGCACATTAGACAACAACAAGCCGTGGTTCACTGCCAAACTTAAGCAGCTTCGCCAAGCTAAGGAGGGCGCATATCAAAGCGGGAACAGGGCCCTGACTAAAGAAATTAACATTGCAAAGAGGAACTATGCAGCAAAGTTGGAAAAACAGTTTATCACAAACGACCCTAAATCATGGTGGACGACTGGTTACAGCGTCTGTCTCACAGTTCTGAGGACCGGGGTTCAATCCCCGGCCCCGCCTGTGTGGAGTTTCTCCCTGTGCCTGCATGGGTTTTCTCCGGGCACTCCGGTTTCCTCCCACATCTCAAAAACATGCGTGGTAGGTAAATGGATGACTCTAAACTGCCCGTAGGTGTGAATGTGAGTGAGAATGGTTGTTTGTTTGTATGTGCCCTGCGATTGGCTGGCAACCAGTTCAGGGTGTACCCCGCCTCCTGCCCAAAGATAGCTGGGATAGGCTCCAGCACGCCCGCGTCCCTAGTGAGGAGAAGCGGCTCAGAAAATGGATGGATGGATGGACTCTAAATCAGTATGGCATGCATTTCAATCGCTGACAAATTACAAGCGACGATCCCCCCAAGCTGAGAACAATAGCACACTAGCCACCGACTTGAATACCTTCTCCTGCAGATTTGTAAAGGACACTTTCACACCCCACACCTCACACAGCCGCAACACCGACCACTATCACACCACTGACTTCTGCGTTAACCATCACCGAACAGGATGTGAGATGCATCTTCAAACAACAAAAGATTAACAAAGTGGCAGGCCCGGACAATGTGTCCCCATCCTGTCTCAAAGTCTGCGCAGACCAGCTCGCTCCAGTCTTCACACAGATCTTCAATAGATCTCTAGAACTGTGCGACGTACCATCCTGTTTCAAACGCTCCACCATCATAAATCTCGGGTCTAAATGACGACAGGCCTGTCGCCTTGACATCTGTGGTCATGAAGTCTTTTGAACGCCTCGTGCTGGACTACGTCAAGAGTGTCACAGGTCCCATGCTAGACCCCCTGCAGTTTGCCTACTGAGCGAACAGGTCTGCGGATGATGCAGTCAACATGACTGCACTTCATCCTAGAACACCTCGACAGTGCAGGGACCTACATTGATTCTGTTCGTGGACTTCAGCTCAGCGTGCAACACCATTATCCCTGAACTCCTTTCCTCCAAGCTTCTCCAGGTCAGCGTCTCACCTGCCATCTGTCAGTGGATTTGGATTTACTGCTTCCTGACGGGCAGGACACAGCAGGTGAGGCTGGGAGAGACCACCTCATCCACACACAGCTACCATGGATTCTTAATCTGCGGTCATACACATTACCACACGACCTCATGCACTACACATATGCAAGAAGAAAAATCACAATTAATCAAGGAATATGGAAATTAATTGTGGTCTGCTGTAACTGAGTAATGGGATATTGCGGGACACACCTGTGGAGGACTTTAGGAGTCCTTTTCACCTTGATGTCTCTGAAAACAAAGGTATGGTGGGTGCTGTGCTGTACCAGCAGAGTCCTCAAGGGAGGAAGATCCTTTGTTACTACTCTGGATCTTTAGAACTTGCTGAAAAAGTCCAAAACACATTCATGAGAGGAGTGTCACCAATTGCGAAAGCCCTGAGTGGCACATCTCATATAACAACGGGGATGACATACACATACATACCAACCATGCGGTACCATCATTCCTGAACAGTAAAAGATTCACATACTCACCCAAAAGACATCTAAAACTCACTGAGATATTGAGACAAACTAACGTACATTTCCCAAACAATACACAAGCTAACTTAGCAGGCTTACTAGGAGACCATGATGACACAGTACACAATTGTGAGGCAGCCATCGAAGAAGAATTGGCACAAACAATCAAGAGTACAAAGCACACCACAGGAAAACCCAGACATGACATTGTTTACATGGGCACAGTCATTTCGACCGAAACACAGGACATGTAGCCGCTTCATATGTAATCACGACACCGAACATAGGAGAAGAGAATGTGTTTTCAATCATACAAGCAGAAAAACTACCACCACCACACTTGGCAGAACGCCATCCGGTCCATCGGACAGGTCAACTAATGGAAGGTAAGACTGTAAATATATGCACAGACTTGGCCTATGTCTGCAGGGCACTGCTTGTAGACATGGCTGCATGGCAAATAACTGATTTCCTGACCACCACAGGCACGCTAGTGAAACACCACCAATTGCTCCTCCAATTGGCAGAATCAGTAAAATTACCTAATACAGTCTCGCTCATCAAAGTAGCAGGTAACTCCAAAGCTGATACATTTGAAGCACATGGTAACGCCAGTGCCAACTTAGCAGCCAAGCAGGCTGCTGACTATCAAACCACGCCTGGACCACAACTGGTGTGTAAAATAGCGGACAATTCACAAACACATAGCGGATCAGCAGAAACAAAAGAACTTCAAGCGACAGCTTCCCCAACTGAAAAACAACAGTGGAAAGAGAAAGAATCAGAATCATCTTTATTTTGCCAAGTATGTCCAAAAACACACAAGGAATTTGTCTCCGGTCATTGGAGCCACTCTAGTATAACAACAGACAGTCAATTGACAGAGAATACTTTTGAGACATAAAGACATTGAGAAAAACACTGAGCAATAAAAGGTTGCTAGTGGAGCGAGGAGGAGGAGCACCTAAATCAGAGATATAAGGAATTTGAAGATCGCAGGAAGGGAAAAAGTGGCTAGTGACTTACTCCAAAATTTTGCGTTTCGAAACATGCTGAATCTACCAATCCGTTTGTTGGTGAAATTAATGAAAAGAACTGTGTCCAAACCATTGATCTGTCAGCCCGCACTTCTGGCTCTCAATTGACCTTGGCGAGAGCCAACGTATGGTGGTTCTGTTGAGGTCAGGTTTTGTATGGATTCCTGGCCCCAAATTGGGCCGGGAAGTGTGCCTAGGTCTCATTTCTCTCACCTATACAGATATACAATGTGTCGGACCTGGACATTGCCAAACAGTTGTCCATCCCGCTGCCTACCTTCATGAGGAGGAAAAGCACCGTGGAACCCATGGCTGGGAGTCCTGTCCACATCAACGCCATAGGAGTCCCATGAGGCGTCCCGTGTGTATAAATGAGTTGACCAAACTCCAGCAGGTTTCGAGTCTATTTTCGTATGGATAACACCTAACAAAAAGATAGACCGCATAAACTACATACATTATAACATTCAAAGGTTGACAAATTTTACACGTGATGGCTTCAAGGCGGTGCATGACCAACTGGCTGCCACCTCGTTAGTTGCCTATAAGAACAGGCTGGCACTCGACTCCATATTAGCAGAAAGAGGAGGCATGTGCTCCATGTTTGGTGAAAGCTGCTGCAAGTTCATTCCCAATAATATGGCCCCAGACGGGAGCCTCACCAAAATGCTTCACGGTCTGACAGCCTTATCCAATGAACTTAAAGAACAATTGGGAATAACTAACCCGTTTAATGATCTAATGCATATATGTCAAACTCAGGCCCAGTGGCCAAATTTGGCCCACGATGTAAGTACATTTGGCCCACAAGACCATATTAAATATGTATTAGAGATGGCCCGCCAGTATATGCACATGCGCCACTAATATTACAAATCCCAGAATGCTTTGCTAGTGTGTTGGCCCATCAGTCTAGACCGGCAAGCGCCCCTTCCCTTTCTGTTGCAGTCGTGAGCAACTATGCTACCAGTCTCCTCAAGCAAATTTACACTTGCCCTTCCCAAAAATGGCCAAATGAAAGATGGAAAACAGTTAAATTCCAAGACAAGTGGGACGCAGATTATCTGTTCACTGAAGTAAAAGACAGACCTGTTTGTCCTGTGCGGTGCAACGTGGCTGTAAAAATGAATATAACAATTGAATTCATGTTTTTTTGAATGCCCTTTATCAACTCCTAGGCACGGACTGTTAATAGTTTGAGGTTTAGATTTTTATTGAAGGACAAACAGGTCTTTCTTTTACTTTTTGGGTTGTTTTGTCGTTGGCCTTTGAAAAAAGATTTACATAAAAAAGAAATGGAGTTGGAGATAGATAAACAGAAGATAGAGAGAGAAGAATTCATGTTATCTATTTAAATACAAAACAACAAACAAATACCACTAATGTCTTTTATCACAAATTTGATTTCTCGTGTTTATAATATTAAAGTTTGTTTATTCCAGATTCAGTGTTTAAGCAAAATGTACGTTTTTTTGTCAATGATAAACTTTAAGGCGGCACGGTGGACGACTAGTTAGAGCGTTAGCCTCACAGTTCTGCGGACCAGGGTTCAATCCCCGGCCCCGCCTGTGTGGAGTTTGCATGTTCTCCCCGTGCCTGCGTGGGTTTTCTCCGGGCACTCCGGTTTCCTCCCACATCCCAAAAACATGCATTAATTGGAGACTCTAAAATTGCCCGTAGGTGTGACTGTGAGTGCGAATGGTTGTTTGTTTGTATGTGCCCTGCGATTGGCTGGCAACCAGTTCAGGGTGCACCCCGCCTCCTGCCCGATGACAGCTGGGATAGGCTCCAGCACGCCCGCGACCCTAGTGAGGAGAAGCGGCTCAGAAAATGGATGGATGGATGGATAATACAGAGTCAAACAATAAGGTTGGTGAAGGTTGAGCACTGGGCTCTCCTGCACGTGGCTCAGAACAGCGTCCGTACGTCCTTACTTTCATCCTAGCAGAGACTCTTCTGTCACATAACACACCTGACACCTTCCTCCACCCGTTCTAACCTGCTTGGACCCATTTCTTCACTTCCTGACCACACTCACATTGCTCTGGACGGTTGACCACAAGTATTTAAAGTCATCCACCCTTGCTATCTCTTCTCCCTGTAGCCTCACTCTTCCCCCACCACCCCTCTCATTTATGCACATATATTCTGTCTTCAGCTAATCTTCATTCCTCTGCTTTCCAGTGCATGCCTCCATCTTTCTGACTGTTCCTCCACCTGCTATCTGCTTTCACTGCAGATCACAATGTCATCTGCAAACATCATGGTCCACAGGGATTCCAGTCTAACCTCATCTGTCAACCTATCCATCATCACTGCAAACAGGAAGGGGCTCAGGGCTGATCCCTGATGCAGTACCACTACCACCTTAAATTCGTCTCATAATTGCCACTTCCTGGTCCACCACACTTGCCTCTACTACTCTCCCTTCTCTCCCGGATGCCCTTCCTGATGCAAGCCTTTGCATTTATCCGGGCTTGAGACCGGCCTACGGTTTGCACTGGCTTGTGGCCCCCATAGGGGTGTATTAAATGAATAAATTAATAAATATTAATTATTCATCAATCTGTTATTTTACACCTATTTTTTAACATATGCATGAGTATTTCTATATTTGAGTGCATTAGTTTAAGCAAAACACATTGTTGTGTACACCGGACGTTTGACCCTTCAATAATGCTGTGGCTTTCCCCCACTTCCCCAAGTGTAATCTGTTGCAACATGCAGTCGTTCATCATAGTTTGAAGAGAGAAAGTAAATGCAGGCGTATAATTGTTTCTCGTGTCCTAGTTATCTTTCCAAAAAATAAGTATGTAATACCATGGGCTGCTCCATGTGTCTTGTTTGATGGGTAATAATTAAGCCGATCATCGGTGCTAATACGATGAGCATGTCCAAACAACTATGGCCCTCTGTTGTTCACTATTAAAATTACAATTGATTAACTGCATATCAATCCACCAACATTGAGCAGGACCCTACGATGTGACTATGGCGCACATGGACATTGTGATGACAATGCTTAAATGATATTGTGCAGCCCTGGCGTGGATTGATTAGAGAAATTAGAACTGTGTGGCAGGCAGAGGTCAACAGCTACACTCAAAAAAGGGATATTGGCTGTTTGTTTGATTTACTTAAGTCTAACCTTTAACTGGTAATCAATAATTTCATGTATGTAAGAGGCATGAAATTTGGTCAACTTAACATTGAATAGATTCATTCACCTTGCAATAAAACAAGTTAATCGCTTGTCAATGCTGCTGAGACGTCGTCACAACAAGACCGCGAGATTTTAAAATAAACGGGAAGCGCGGCAAAGACTCAGCGGAAGAGAAGGTGGCTGCTAATGTAACATGACATCAAAATCTATCTCTACCCCCTGGTATGGCGAAACATTAGCGGGGGTGGAGGTAACAATTACTATCGTGACCTTAACTATTGTCCATTTTTAAAATTTGACTGGAATTTTTTTCTACTGTTCTAATATCTGTATAAGGTCATGTGCTCCTTGCATCCATGTGAAGGACTTGTGTGTACTTGACCAAATGTTACGTCCTCACTCCTGACGCTACTGTTTTGAGCTTATGTCATCCATATGTGAGTTCTCGTGACGTGTAATTAAAGGACAAGATGTGTTGGTTTTTCTTTTCTTTTTTTCCTGTTAAAACTACATTTGATTGGTAAAGCTGTGTGGTGGGGTCTGTGTGTCCACACAGGCAGAAGGGAGAAGGGAGGAAGGAGGAGCAGGAGGGTTGCAGACACTCAGCAGCACATTGAGCACACAAACTAAAGGAAGGGAGGGACAAGAAAGCGGGATAGACTAAACTACAAGCTAAGGTGAAATATTAGCATCCAAAAACCAAGCATAATTTGGGGCCAGGCTCCACAAATATTAGACACACACATACTATTCACCCATTATTTCAGTTTGAGGAGGAAAGACAAGCAAGGTAACCTGCTGTTCATCATTGTGCGTCAAAGATTAAGGCTATCATGGTACCCATAACCCAGGTATGACAATAAAACTCAAATGTGACAGGGGAACGGTTCAGCCTGTACAGCTTTGAGTTTTGAGTCCTCCATGAACAACTGATTATTGTTTAAAATACTGATGTTCTGGAGATCAGGTGTACTTTTATAGACCAGATCAATTTGGAGAAGAAAACGTTTTACCCATTAAAGGAGCTAGTCACCTTAAAGACCCTGTAAAGTGATTTTGGTGATTTGTTTATAAATATATTCAAGGGCCTGGAGGTGGGGCTCGAAGGCGAGCGCCTGGTGGCTGAAAAGGTAACGTGGGTCCCCCTTCCCATGAGCTCACCACCTGTGGGAGGGGCCATAGGGGTCGGGTGCAGTGCGAGCTGGGCGGTGGCTGAAGGCGGGGACCTTGGCGATCCGATCCCCGGCTACAGAAGCTGGCTCTAGGGACGTGGAATGTCACCTCTGTGGCAGGGAAGGAGCCCGAGCTGGTCTGTGAGGTCGAGAAGTTCTGACTAGATATAGTCGGACTCGCCTCCACGCACAGCTTGGGCTCTGGTACCAGTCCTCTCGAGAGGGGTTGGACTCTCTTCCACTCTGCAGTTGCCCACGGTGAGAGGCGCCGAGTAGGTGTGGGTATACTTATTGCTCCCCGGCTCGGCGCCTGTACGTTGGGGTTCACCCCGGTGGACGAGAGGGTATCCGCCCTCCGCCTTCGGGTGGGGGGATGGGTCCTGACTGTTGTTTGTGCCTATGCACCAAACAGCAGTTCAGAGTACCCACCCCTTTTGGAGTCCTTGGAGGGGGTGCGGAGAGCGCTCCCGCTGGGGACTCCATCGTTCTCCTGGGGGACTTCAATGCTCACGTGGGCAATGACAGTGAGACCTGGAAGGGCGTGATTGGGAGGAACGCCCCCCCCCCCCCGATCAGAACCCGAGCGGTGTTCTTTTATTGGACTTCTGTGCTCATCACGGATTGTCCATAACGAAAACCATTTTCAAGCATAAGGGTGTCCACACGTGCACTTGGCACCAGGTCGTGGTAAAGGTCACCAGGTCACTCGGGTAAAGAGAGGGGCGGAGCTGTCAACTGATCACCACCTGGTGGTGAGTTGGCGCCGATGGTGGGGGAAGATACCGCTCCGACGTGGCAGGCCCAAACGTATTGTGAGGGTCTGCTGGGAACGTCTGGCGGAATCCCCTGTCAGAAGGAGTTTCAACTCCCACCTCCGACAGAACTTTGCTCATGTTCCGGGGGAGGCGGGGGACATCGAGTCCAAGTGGACCATGTTCCGCGCTTTCATTGCTGAGGCGGCCGACCGGAGCTGTGGCCGTAAGGTGGTTGGTGCCTGTCGTGGCAGCAATCCCCGAACCCGTTGGGAGACACCAACGGCGAGTGATGCCGTCAAGCTGAAGAAGGAGTCCTATCGGGCCTTTTTGGCCTATGGGAACTCCTGAGGCAGCTGATGGGTACCTGCTGGCCAAGCGGAATGCAGCTTTGATGTTCACTGAAGGAGAAACTTGGGCATGGGAGGAGTTCGGTGAGGCCATGGAGAAAGACTTCTGGACTGCTTCGAGGAAATTCTGGTCCACCATCCGACGTCTCAGGAGAGGAAAGCAGTGCACCACCAACACTGTGTATAGTGGGGATGGGGCGCTCCTGACCTCGACTCGGGACGTTGTGAGCCGGTGGGGAGAATACTTCGAAGACCTCCTCAATTCCACCGACACGCCTGCCCATGAGGGAGCAGAGTCTGGGTTCTCTGAGGCGGGCTCTCCTGTCTCTGGGGTTGAGGTCACTGAGGTGGTTAAAAAGCTCCTCGGTGGCAAGGCCCCGGGGGTGGATGAGATTCGCTCAGACTTCCTCAAGGCTCTGGATGTTGTAGGGCTGTCCTGGTTGACACGCCTCTGCAACATCGCATGGACATCGGGGACAGTGCCTCTGGATTGGCAGGCTGGGTTGGTGGTCCCCCTTTTTAAGAAGGGGGACCAGAGGGTGTGTTCCAACTACAGGGGGATCACACTCCTCAGCCTCCCTGGTAAGGTCTATTCAGGGGTGCTGGAGAGGAGGGTCCGTCGGGAAATCGAATCTCAGATTCAGGTGGAGCAGTGTGGTTTTCGTCCTGGCCGTGGAACAGTGGACCAGCTCTACACCCATGGCAGTGTCCTCGAGGGTGCATGAGAGTTCGCCCAACCAGTCTACATGTGTTTTGTGGACTTGGAGAAGGCGTTCGACCGTGTCCCTCGGGGGTCCTGTGGGGGGTGCCTCGGGAGTATGGGGTACCTGTACGACCGGAGTCAGAGTTTGGTCTGCATATCCGGCAGTAAGTCGGACTCGTTTCCGGTGCGGGTTGGACTCCGGACAGAATTTCTAGGTGCAGCCGCCGAGGCGTAGAGGGGGTCCGGCTTGGTGGCCTCAGTATTGCATCTCTGCTTTTTGCAGATGATGTGGTTCGTGTGGGGTAACGTGGGTCCCCCTTCCCATGGGCTCATCACCTGTGGGAGGGGCCATAGGGGTCAGGTGCAATGTGAGATGGGTGATGGCCAAAGGTGGAGGACCTTGGCGATCAGATCCCCAGCTTTAAAAGCTGGCTCAAGGGACGTGGAATGTCACCTCTCTGGCAAGGAAGAAGCCTGAGCTGATGTGTGAGGTGGAGAAGTTCCGACGCGATAAAGTCGGGCTCGCTTCCACACACGGCTTGGGTTCTGGTACCAGTCCTCTTGAGAGGGGTTGGACTCTCTTTCACTCTGGAGTTGCCCACGGTGAGAGGCGCCGAGCAGGTGTGGGTATACTTATTGCCCCCCGGCTTAGCGCCTGTATGTTGAGGTTCACCCCGGTGGACGAGAGGGTAGCCTCCCTCCTCCTTCGGGTGGGGGAACGGGTCCTGACTGTTGTTTGAGCATACACACCAAACAGCAGTTCAGAGTACCCACACCTTTTGGAGTCCTTGGAGGGGGTGCTGGAGAGCGCTCCCGGTGGGGACTCCATCGTTCTGCTGAGGGACTTCAATGCTCAGGTGGGCAATGACAGTGAGACCTGTAAGGGCGTGATTGGGAGGAACGATCTCCCAGATCAGAACCCGAGTGATCATGGATTGTCCATAACGAACACCATGTTCAAGCATAAGGGTGTTCGTACGTGCACCAGGACACCCTCGGTCGCAGTTCGATGATGGACTTTGTAGTCGTGTAATCGGACTTGAGGCCATATGTTTTGGACACTCGGGTGAAGAGAGCGGCGGAGCTGTCAACTGATCACCACTCAGCGTCTCGCCTGCCATCTGCCAATGGATTTACAGCTTTCTGACGGGCAGGACACAGCAGGTGAGGCTGGGGAAGGCCACCTCATCCACACGCAGCATCAGCACTGGGCCACCCCAAGGTTGTGTCCTCTCTCCGCTGCTCTTTTCTCTCTCTACACGAACGACTGCACCTCAACGCACCCGGCTGTCAAACTCCTGAAGTTTGCAGATAACACCACTGTCATCGGCCTCATCAAGGACGATGACGAGTCTGCATATCGACAGGAAGTGGAGCGGCTGGAGCTGTGGTGCGACCGACACAACCTGGAGCTGAACACGCTCAAGACTGTAGAGATGATCGTGGACTTCAGGAAGCATCCTTCGCCACAGCTGCCCCTCACACTGTCCAGCTGCCTTGTGTCAACTTGCAAACTGACTGAGGAGTATCTGCAACATTTGCACAATCAACATTGTCCCAGATTATCGCACTACTCGTCACTTTAAACTGCATACATTCCTGAAGTCTCGGCACTCTTTGCACAATGGTCATTGCACCGGACTATTGCTATATTAGTCATTCAAACTACTCTTAGTGCTTGAGCACTCTGCACAATTGTCAAAAAAATAAAAAAAAAATGAAAAAAATAAAAAACATTTTTACCGGCATTACCAGATACCTAGCAACCCTTTATTACTCAGTGACTGTTTTTCTCAATGTCTTTATGTCTCAAAAGTGTTCTCTGTCAATTAACTCTGTCTGTTGTCGTACAAGAGCGGCTCCAACTACCGGAGACAAATTCCTTTTGTGTTTTTTGGACATACTTGGCAAAATAAAGATGATTCTGATTCTGATGAATCTGACAGATACTGCACACATAGAACCCAACTGCAAAAGGCAGAACATCAATTGGACAACATCTGATCAAAAAGAACAGAATTTATACAACAGTTAAAACACACCAACTTTGAGTACAGTAATAAATCAGGTAAATTTCTTTCAAACCAACTTCAACATAATAAAGAAAAATCAGTAATTACAGCCATTCAAGATTCAAACGGCAACTGTACACTGTCACCGCTTGAAATAAATGAAATATCTTAATATTATGATAGCAGCTCATATGCATCTTCGAACAACCCAAACAAAAAAAACCAAAAAAACATTGAAACTTTTACTAATGATCTAAACATTCCTCAATTAAACACAGAACCTACAGGCAGTCTTGATGCTCCTTTAACATCACAGAACTACATAGTGCATTAAAAAATATGCAAAATATACGCCTGGTCCGGACGGAATTTCGGTCGAATTCATTCAACATTTCTGGTCAATATTCGCACCTCTGTTTTTCAGAACAGTCAAGAAGATAAAAGATACAGGGCAAATTAGTAGCCATATGAACACAGCTGGCGGCACGGTGGATGACTGGTTAGAGCGTCAGCCTCACAGTTCTGAGGACTCGGGTTCAATCCCCGGCCCCGCCTGTGTGGAGTTTGCATGTTCTCCCCGTGCCTGCGTGGGTTTTCTCCGGGCACTCCGGTTTCCTCCCACATCCCCAAAACATGCGTTAATTGGAGACTCTAAATTGCCCGTAGGTGTGACTGTGAGTGCGAATGGTTGTTTGTTTGTATGTGCCCTGCAATTGGCTGGCAACCAGTTCAGGGTGTACCCCGCCTCCTGCCCGATGACAGCTGGGATAGGCTCCAGTACGCCCGTGACCCTAGTGAGGAGAAGCGGCTCAGAAAATGGATGGATGAACACAGCTGCAATGAAAAGACTAAAACCAAGCAAAGACCCCACTCTCCCAGCTAATTATCGGCCTTTATCACTTATTAATATAGATATTAAAAGTATCTCAAAAGCCCTTGTAGCATGACTTGAAAAGGTACACTCGCCAATAATCCACTGTCACTAGACAGGTTTCATTAAATGTCGACGTTCCACAAAAATATCAGACAGCTATTAAATTAATTAAGCATGTCACATTGCAAACATTTAAAAGCAATCGTCATGTCACTTGTCACTTTTACTCTACAAAGAGGAACCAGACAAGTGTGCCCACTTTCATCAATGCTATTGGCAATATAAATAAGTGCTAGTATTAAAGATATCTGCTTAAAAGTGGCAGAACACAAAATCAATTTGTATGCAGATTACATTCTTCTTTATTTACAAAAACCCAAGTCATCTTTACAAGCCATATTCAATATCCTTAAGACATTTTCACAGTTATCAGATTACTCTATCAATTGGACAAACTAGTCAATCCTCCCAATAACAGAAGACTCGTGGAATCCTGCAGACCAAATCCCGGATTACCCCATTCCTATAGGGAACATTAAGTATTTAGGTATTAATATTTCACCATAAATTAGAGCTAACCAGTCTAAATTACACACCACTTCTGGAAAAAAATCTCAGCTGATTTAAAATGCTGGGATAATTTATATCACTCCTGGGAAGAATAGCTACAGTAAAAATTAAAACATTACCTCAAATAAACCAGTTCTTCTCAATGACTCCATTTAAACCTACATTAAAATAGTTCCAAACCTTAAATTCTTCCATAATACATTTTTATATAAAGAATAAGAAAAATGTATTTAGTTTATCGGTGGCACGGTGCGGTTCAGAAAATGGATGGATGGAATTATTTTAGCCACTCAACAATATATCCCTTTATTTTAGCATATGGGAACAATGTGGAATTGGCCAACTACAACAACTATATATATTTTTATGACACGTGATGAATTGTTCCAGGAATTAAAAAAAAAAAGGAGCGGAACACTTCCTTCAATAAAATACATTAAAAACAGAAATAACAAAAAATCCCAACACTTCAGAGCACCCTTCAACCGCCGGAGTTTGTTCAGCAAAGCTTCTTTTCTTTACTCGATATACTATGCATAAAATGGGCTCCTCTTCATCTAATATATGTATGCAATGCACGAAAAATGCCACAGACACCTGTTTCATGCTATATGGGAATGCACACCAATTCAATGCTTTTGGACTTCGGTTAAATATATGTTGAACTGCAGGATTCCACTTTCCACCAAGATTGTGCATACTCGGTGACTTAAGCATAATCGACCTCTGGGAGGAGGTACTGCGGCGCTGGGTGTGTCGGTCCTCTCTCCCTGTGGTTGTCCCGCCAGATGCGCCCTGGCTCCAGGAGCCATGCCTCTTTACCACTCACTTAGCACACACTCACACCATTCACTGTAAATAATTTTTCACTCGTAACAGCCCTAATGAGACTTGCTCTTTTAATCATGGAACAACCACAAAAAAATTGAGAAAAATATTACAATACATGAATAAATTTTAAATATTTTAAAATAGGGAGTTACTTTTCAATCACCCTGTATATTCTCCAAGTATTTAACTGGCTTGTCCAAATGTTATTCAGCAAACTTTAAACAACTTTGACTTGCTTTTTTTTTTCAGCAATGGGGTCTTGCGTGGTGAGTGTGAATACAGGCCATGGCGGCGGAGAACATTACTCACTGTTTTCCTTGTGACAACAGTAGCTGCTAATTCCAGGTCTTTTTCAAGCGCTCCACAGGTGGTCCTTGGCTCTTGGACAAGTCTTCTGATTATACTTTGTACTTCTTTGTCAGAAATCTTGCGAGGAGCTCCTGATCGAGGCAAATTTATGTTGGCATGATTGGCTTTACCCTTACATACTGTAGCGGACGTGTGCTCTGTAAATTGAGGCACCACAGAGACTCCCAACCACTTGAGAACCCTACTCCTCCACGCTGCCCTGCTGTGAGACAGCGACTAGGACAATGCCTTGTGTAGGTCAAGTGGACCTTAACCTAATTAGCAGCTTCCCATCAAATCTTGATTCCTGTCTTCAAAAGACCCCTTCCCGGACCAAATGGTTGGGGGAAATTATGTATTTAATATTCAAACCTGCACGTGAGGTGCCACCAACTGGCGTTGAGAGGAACTGCAAGCTCCAGAACTTGTGGACGTGCCTTTGATGTTTTTTAATGGAAGATAAAATATCCGTTTTTATATCTTGCAAACTCTGTAAAAATATTCCAAATGTATGCCTTGGTGAACTGTTTCCCCGTTCTCACTTTGACAGGTCCTCTGCAAGATTTTGAAAGCTGTTCATGATTTCAACAGTACGAAATGTTGTATTGAACAATAAGCAACACATCTGCCACGAGCAAAGTTTAAACAATGATTCTATGCGCGAGAGTACAAAGTTGGGAGTGTTTTAGATGAAAATGATTTTAAACCCATTTACTCAAATTTGTAGACAAGATTCAGGTTGATGGGTGTGGTCTTCTCCAAGTCGGCACTCCCTCTTCCTACGCCCCGCCCCTGGAGTATTTAACTCTAAACTCACACCTTTCTCTGGGAGTTGAGTTGAGGCTAGTATTGTTTTACTTATTCTCGTACCTTGCTGGCAGCTCGCAACCCCCTTCCCCTTCTTTTGTTCCCTTTTTCCCTCGGGCGCCTACAGGTGCCACCACGTGCGCGAACGCCCGCCGGAATCCAAGCCGGTGGCGATTTCAATTGAAGAAGTCGACCATGCGGCTCCGATCGCTTTCTCTAACCATGATCGGTTGGCGGGGCCTCAACGAGAAACTGCCAGCATCCTGGACGGGTGCCGCACGCCTCTGAGGGCGAGAGCTCGGCCCGCCACCAGGTCAACTGGCTGGAAAGTTATGAGCGCATCCCAAACAGGACAACAACGTTCCTTTCCTATTTCTTTTTTCTTTTTGTGCACCTGGTTTTTCTTCAACCAAACCTTCGTTTCCGCCTGAGATCCGGAGGAAGACCACCCCCAAAGACCAGCTGATCTGCGTTGTTGAGTCGACAATGCAATCCTTACAACATCAGTGCTTAATAATTGTGGGGAAATTACGAAGTCAGAACTTTGCCTTCTCTCGCTCTGACTTAACGCATTAAACGCTTAAACGCTCATTTATTTTAGCCCAGCGACCAGACACATTATGTCCTCTTTTCCATTTTCGTACGCCTCATTTTATTTATTTCTTTTGCCCTTCGTGGTATTTTCATTTTGTAGTTTGTAGTTGTAGTTGTGTGTTTCATTAAATATATCATAAAATTGGTCGTATTTTGTGTGTGTTCTGTCACCTCGGACTCAAAATGTCGTAGAGTGTAGCAACCTCCAAATTATGAGACTGATTAAAAAGGTTTGTTGTCATTTGCCTAAAGTTAAACTGCCCTTTTCCGAGACATTAGTTTGATTTCAACAATTAAATTCAAAATTACGATAAACCGGAAGTAAAGCAAACGTCGCTCCCGGTTTATTACTTTCTCTGAAATTAATTAAATTCTTATTTAACTATAACTGCTACAATACAGTATTATGGCCACAGCCGTGCTCACTGAAACATTCAGAAGCTTAGATATGCGCCTCTAACCAATGCCATCATTATGTTTTGCAACAATTAGTTTGTGATGGTCTTGAGCCAGCTCTGCTCTTACCCATCATGAGATGTGTCTTGACTCACATCTTGGCAATGAGACCTTTTTGTAGGCCATCAATTAGGACTGAACCAGGTGGTATTCATTTGCACTAACAAGGGACTGGATTGCTGTTTGATTATTGATAGATTTTAGGTGTTGTCTTGGCTTTCCATGTCTGTTTGCACCTCCCTTTCTTCATGTGTTCAATACTTTTTCCCTGTGTCATTTCACATTTTTACACACAACTTGATTTCTGAAATTATTTGTTCTACTTTCTTGTTATGTATGGATTATTTAGGATGTTCCCAACATCTGGTTAACTTTTCAGGTCAATAGCACCTTTGAAAGTATATTTAGTGAGAAAAATGGTGACGTGTTAAATATTTTAGCCAGTGTATATAGCGCTTTTCTAAGACACTTTACAATTGCATACATTATTCATTCACTCCAGATTCAGACCCTCTTGGTGGTAAGCTACTTGTGTTGCCTTGGGGCAATCTGATGGAAGTGTCGCTGCCATTCTGCGCCTAAGGCCCCTCTTAACCACCACCAAACATCTAACCACAAAATGAGTGAATATTTTCAAAAAAACAAAGTTCATCAGTTTGAACAATAACTATCTTGTCTTTATAGTGCATTCAATTGAATATACATTGAAAAGGATATGCAAATCATTGTCTTCTGTTTTTAATTGTTTTACACAACGTGCCAACATCATTGGAATTGGGGTTTGTAAAATGTATTGCATTTGTAAACAAATGAGACATGCATTTCCAAATTGAAGACAGGACAGAATAACAATGAAGTTGTACCTTTCGATTTTGGCTCTTCAGTTTGGTCATTTCTACATGCTCTAATTGTCACAAATATGTGAAATATAATTTTTGCTGCAATTCCTACCGGGGATCTGAATCAATTACAGGTGTTACTGATACGAGGAAGGGACTGCAACAAAAGTAGAATATAGACCTGGCTGCTCTTATGGGAGCTTCAGGTGGGACACTGCAATGGGGGTTATATTTGCCCTATTAATACCTGTTGATCCACAGAAGGTGATCTACAAATATGCCTTGATTCACACGTGTTTTGCTATCCACAAATACAAGTGTCATTTTCATAACTTGTGCGTATGTTTTTTTAAACAGATGTGTATTTGTAAATATTTTTCAATTTGGTGAAAAAAAACATCCATCCATCCATTTTCTGAACCACTTATCCTCACTAGGGTCGCGGGCGTGCTGGAGCCTATCCCGGCGTAACGGACATGCCCTCACCGATGGCACCACGCCCCATAACTCCGGACTGAGCTGCATCGCTGCCTCCGCTCCCCCGGCGTGACAGGCAACCACAAGGATTCCTGGTTTATCTCACACGGACGCCAGTCCGAAGGAGCTCATCAACGCAGAGACGAGGAACTCCTCACCCCGGACTTTAAGTTAATTAGCAGTTACCTCTGAAACCTGGGCTCCCAGTCATCAGGAGACCGCCTGGGTGTGCAGGGCTCAAGATTTTATTTTTTTTGTCCTTTGAAATGCAATTCGTTAAGACATCTGTCTGGGACAATGGGTGAAACACTAGCGACACCCACAGGCGGTGGAAAGCTATTGCAACTCCGGAGGGACATCTTGATTTAAACTGTGTTTCACGTTCATAGTAAACAATTACGTAACGGTTTGGTTTCCGAAGGGGACCTATTAATTAATTGCTTGTTTAATTTTTAATCACTTCGGGTTTTCATTTTTAAGTTTTACAAAAAAAAAATAAAGGAAAAACCTGATTTGATTTTAATTTTTCAGAAACAAAAAAAATTGGGGCGGGGAATATTTTGGGGGATTTTTTTTTATTTTTGTGTATTCTCTTAAAATCTCTTAATTTTTTTTTTTGTTGTTGGCTTTTCCCTCTGCCTAAAACTCAGACCATTGCTAGCCATACAAAAAATGTATTAATTCACAAGCCTGAGTATAAGTACATTTGACTTCCATCCATCCATCCATTTTCTACCGCTTATCCGGGTCGGGTCGCGGGGGCAGTAGCTTTAGCAGGGACGCCCAGACTTCACTCTCCCCAGCCACTTCATCCAGCTCTTCCATTTGACTTTTACCAAAGTTAAATAAACTTTATGTGAATTAGCTGAAGTCCTAAATTGCATTCACAAATTGAATTGACTTGCAGTGATAGCCATCACACACACAGTCAAATCAATTTGTTTAACTAATCATAAATACATTTTATTTATTTATCAAACCTAAATAAATTAACTGGTTAAATTAGTTTCAAATTTAGTAACAAGCTGATTCGCTTCACTCCAACCAAGTGCCCTTCGCAACTATTTTAAATCAACAATTACAATTACAACTGCCAACTCTCATGGAGCAATTTTAATATTATCAAATAAATTTTGTGCGCATAGCTTGACGCCGTCAACATTTTAGCTCTATTCGATCGCTGATCCTATGCACATTCTTGAACACCTTTAAAGTTACGTGTTAAACCCTCACACCATAATTTGCGAACGCAATTTAACTGTTTAATAATTAATTACATCGCTTATATTGTGCCTCTAATTCCAAGTTAGATGCACCGCTCAAACGAGCTTACTTTACAAACAATTCAGTTGCATACCGTGTACAGCTACTGCACACGCAACGCAATCATGGCGGAACTTTCAGAAAGTCCCAGTCAATACGACAATCTTGACACACTGGAAGAGCGCGTCAGTATTTTAACTAGGGACCTTGTCCCGGGCTATGCAGAGTCTGTCAAAAATGCTGGCCTAGAAGTCCTCAATGACAACATCGCACAATTTATGAGTTACGTCGAGCAGAAAACCTTAAAAGATAAAAATCTCGTTTAAACACTTGGTTGCATGGTGCTGAACTTGGTGTCCCAACTGAAATGGAGCGAACGAGAGGACGCTCGGGTGAAGCGCAGACTGGAAGCTGAACAGCATAAACAAGTCCAGTTAACTGCACAATTGACAGAAACCACTGCTCGTTTAAACTTGACTGAAGCCCGCCTCCTGATGTTGAAATGCAACACAATGATGCGGAGTCTCGGATAGCTGACGTCACTGCTGCAGCTGAGGCTGCACAGTTGCGTCTAAAGACAGCGGCGAATTAAACTGGGACAATGATAAATCAACCCAGGCCCCTATCTCTCGCGAACTAACTTCCAGAGTTCAACAAAAACAGCTACAAGACGCTTATGCCGAGATTGCCCACTTAAAAGTTAAATTGGTAGAATTAGCCAACCGACCGTCAAATGACCAAGTGCTTGAATTACGGGCCAAACATCAGCGGGCAACTCTTCCGCTGCGTCAAGCTTCCAGTGACATCCAGCAGCTCACCGAACGCACCGCTCAAAGCAGAACACTCCAAAGAGATGCAACAGTCCTACGACCTCAATACACAAATGACAGTCCTGGAGACAGAGATGTTCCAACTGCAACAACAGCAACAAGACCAGGTGGATGAGTTAGCCCATGTCAGGCGTGAGCTACAATTAGCCTGATAGCTGTCCGCCGACTCTCTGACTCATCCCATCACTCCAGCCCCTAATATAGACAGCCAGAAGCCCTTCCTTGCCTGAAGTGTCACAAAGCCCTACAAAACATCTCCAACCTTGGGGCCGGAACCCGTCTTCGGGGGGCGCCGTGCGACCTCCTCACGGGTGGCAGCCCCACCAGTCACCGCTTACCTTATTGACTCACCCACGACTCTCCCTCAACCCAGCGCCGCTCCTGGTATGTCTCTAAAAGACTTAGACAAAGTTGCGCGCAACATTCTGAAGTTCGAACCTTAGCCAAACGGGTCACACGACACAGCCGCATACCAAATAGACCTCCAATCTCACCTTAAACGAGTCCCTTTCGCTACGACTGACGACAGATTGTACTTGATTAAAGTTACGTCTAGTCGAGAAGCAAGTAGCCTAATTAAACGAAAACCGGTTTAGGTGCTGGCCGATTACCCGGCTCTCTGCCAAGCATTGTCTCAAGAATTTGATGATCCAGAGGCTGCAACTGGATTATCTGCAGCCCTCACCGTTAAACAGGGGAGACTTGAGACACCCCAAGCTTATTACTGCCGGTTGCGTAAAGCATATTTCGGAAATTTAAATGAACCGAATATGGAAGAGGACAAACATTTCACAACACTGTTTGTCAAAAACCTACAGCCAAATACCAGCCACCAGCTGGGCGTGGCGGCGTCCCGCGCACACTGCCCAACTGCGTGAACTGGCCGCCATAGGTTTCGCTAAACAAAAACACCCTCCCTCTAAAGCACAAGACTCGGGCATCTTCTTCACAAACGGACCACCGCAGATGGAATTATAGGGAACTACGTGCGACACGTGTGTGACGGACACACAACGTTCTGGCGATGTTAGACCCGACAATCAAAAGAAGTTGTTTAATCCAAACAACCAATCTTGGTCCGCGTACAACAATGGTCCTCGTAACCAACAACGGCAATCCAATGATAAATCAAAATCATGGAATGACCGCAACTCTAATTCGCACCAAACTTACATCTCAAAACGGGGTACACGCAATGACCAGCCTAAATCTGACTCATCTAACCGAGACCCTAAAACGACTACTGTCAACCGGGAAAAGAGCTCCCGAAATAACAGTTCCCAAAGGGAACTTAGTGCTGTGGCAGAAGAATTACTTGAGGTGCTCCGCAGCCTGTCCAAAGACAAAATTCAGGACCCACCATTATGGTTCGGCTTGACTGAGGTGAACAGAGCCACAGAGGACACAATAGGCCAACCAGGTAACCTCCGTTGTTCCCCGAATGACCTCCCAAGTGCCTCTGTGACCCCGGTTGACTCCACGACGACCTCACCTCGCCATAACTTTAGGACCACTTTGTGACGGCCAATCCCTAGACCCCAATCTTACCGTCCTAATCCTCCGACTAGACCCAGACGAGGCCCCTGACTCGCATGGCATTACGCTACTGAATAACGTTCCGCAATTTCAAGTTTTTGGGTGAACTAACCGCCAAAGGTACTTCCCGGACGTTCAATTTAACCGTTACACTCGAACATGAACTTGTCCGCGAAGCTCTGATGGACCCTGCAGCAGACATCACTGTTATGTCCCACGCACTCCCACATCCAAAAACATGCATGGTAGGTTAATTGAATACTCTAAATTGCCGGTAGGTGTGAATGTGTGACAGACCGCCACTCTCAAATTAAGACATTTTTGTTGGTTGTTTGTTTCTACGTGCCCTATGACTGGCTGGCGACGTGCCCTACGTGCCCTATGACTGGCTGGCAACCAGTTCAGGATGTCTCCCGCCTCCCGGCCGAAGATAGCTGCAGCACGCCCGTGACCCTTGAGAGGATAAAGCGGTACAGAAAATGGATGGATAATTGTAACGACCAGTTTTAATATTAATCCCTGAAATACAATCTCCTTTCATTATATTGTGTTTGTTTTGTGTTGTATGCATCCTTAATACCAATCCAGAGGCTGTAGATAACAGCAGATAACTGTAGATAACTTTCAATAATCATCCACTTCTGCAGACATTCCTCACTGTTCCCTTTGCTTGATGCTGCTGAGCAATAAATGTGATTGGTGATGGACTGCGACCATTTCAACACCGCCTCGCAACCAGACTTTTTTGAAAGGGCCAGCAGCTGCTTCTTGATTCCTGAAAAGAAAATCATTATCAGTCCAGTGTGTCAAATACCGTTGTCTGATTAGTCCTTCAATGTAAAAAACTGAAACATGCACAGACAATCATAAAAGTGACAAACTCACAGGTAAGACTACCTTTTGCGACATGCCAAACGTCAAACCAGTGGCAAAGGTCCTCATGGGTTTCCCTCAGAAATTTCTTAATTTGAGAGTGGCGGTCTGTCACAAAGTTTTTCATAGTGACACCTTTCCTCTGTAACAAGGCAAGGCACCTCTTCAAGCCCTCTAACTACATGGCGTGGGGTTTTTTCACCTCTGTAACCTGAAATGGGAATTATTTGCACAATATATGAATACACAAAACATTTGGCCTAACTACTAGCTTGATCCCGAGAAATGTCATGGCAAAGATTATTTAACTGTACCAAGTCAACCTTTTTTGTTGACTGTCTGACATGAAATCAGACTAAACTTGTCCTGTCTTAGGATTACCAAAATTATGTCTATTCGCTAAATGCCAGAATAGTGAAAGGAGGATTCTTTTGTTACAATAAAATATAACAGGCATGCTCATGGGGTCAGACAGTTGAGGGGAAAAAAGCATGTCTTTTTATAGTCATGGCTAGAAATAATGACACCCCAGAGGTGCCAATATTTTTGAGCACGACTATACGTATTATAAATTCATATATGTTTCAGTGACACGGCACAAGCCTTTATATTGCAAGTAATATTCCTATACACTGTGTGCCCCTTGCTCGAGCAGCGTTATAACACGCCGCACAGAAAGTCTTTGCCGTCTGTCTGTTGGCTTGTCATATAGGCAAAAGTACAGATAGTACATAATAGAGTCGTAGGTATATACAAGGAAATGCTCACCTCTCGTCTGCTGCGCCGCTTCGCTACTGCACCATGGCAGCTGCGAGATTCAGTTCTCTTGCTGGCGGTTGAGGTCTCGGTGGCCGTAGGAAAAATAGTTGGCACCGCAGCTGGTTTCAGTCTCTGCCTAACTACACCTCTGTATCCAATGCTGTCTGCTAAATGCTTCTCAAAACACGCCAGTTCCAAGTGATCATTACAGAGTTTGGAATGCTTGCTAGGCACCCATAGCTGACCACGTTTCTTCCCCTGTCGATTGACTTTGTCTATCCACTGGTCATGTATTCCTTTTTCACTTGGAAAGCCAAAGAAACACTTGCCAGTGCCTGAAGCATTTGTACAACCAAATGACACACAACAAACCATCGTGAAAATCGCTGAATCATACAAGTATAAATACAAATTCAAATATACAGCAGGGAAGAATAGCACACAACGCCGAATGAATGTTTGGCTTGTGTTACGTCACGGCGCCGGAAAGAGACGAAGACCGGAAGGCGCGGGATACAAAAAGCAGAAGGTGCATTCTGCATCATATTTATCGATTTAACGTTTGTATATCTGCTATATAATCACTTTGAAATGGCAGATGTGGTTTGTGAAGGGGTTCAAGATTTATCAAGAAAATATTTAACATCTTTGTCCGCTGACCTTTAACTAGCGTGGTAGCCAACTGTCTTTTTCCCCATCGTCCATCTTCCTCGCTTCCTATACACACGTCCTGTTACCTTCACGCCCCCCGGACAATCAGAAACCACAGACTCATGAACAACATGCAGGGTTGCTACAATAGGATTTCTGTTTTCCTACAAGTCACATAATAATTATCGTACATCGTGAGTATTTTATTTTTTTTTGCCACCGTTACCGATATCGTTTCTTTGGGGGTTTGGAGTAAAACTGTTAGACCGAGACATCTCTTTAGGAATCGTTTGGTTTGCCAGCAATGTAAGAGGATCTTCCCGCTCAGACGATCTTTGACGTAATCTTCTCTCGGTAGAAGTCAAGATTGTCGTCGACGTGGCACAGTAAAAGTGAACTCTGAAAACGGCTAATAACACGAAATATGCTGTAAACATTTCAGCCTTGGCAAACGTTCATCTTTTTACTATATCTATCTGACATTTGTATCAACACGAGGCCGCCATAAAAGTAAGAAAAGAACACCTTGTGTATGGGGCTTTCTTTATAAGTTCGCTGGCTGTCTCACTTCACATACACACAGTTACGTGTCGTGAGGACAGCACAAGGTCACTAGGTTCACGGGCGTGCTGGAGTCTATCCCAGCTAACTCTGGGCGAGAGCTGGGGTGCACCCGGAACTAGTCGCCAGCCAATTACAGTGCACATATTAAACAAACATTCACACTCACATTCAACCTATGGTTAATTTCAAGTCTTCAATTAACCTCCCATGCATCCTTTTGGAATGTGGGAGAAAACCGAAGTACCCGGAAAAAAACGACACAAGCATAAAGAGAAGATGCAAACTCCACACAGGGGAGGCTGGGTTTGAAGCCGGGTCCTCAAAACTGTGAGGCAGATGTGCTAACCAGTCGACCATCCTGCCGCCTCAAATAGTCGTGTTTTTTTGGGGGGGGTTTTGTATCGCAATAAATGCTGTACAAGTTTTTGGGGAGTATTTAAGACCCTGAAATAAGGGGTGGAGAGTATAGATACAATCTCTACAGTATTTTCAAATGTAGGAATTTAAATTAAAAAGTCATGCAAAAAAATACTATAAATTACTTGCTGGCCTATCTGTTGCACACTAAAGAATCATACAGCCATCTCTCGTTTTAGACATTGTACAGACAGATACAAGTCATCAATTTATAACACATAGATAATTGTTTTAAAGGTTGTGGGGAATTACAATACAATACAACTGAGAGCCCCCCCAGAATAACATTCTGCGAAGTTAGAAGAACGTTAGGACTGTTTGAGTGGCGTGACGGTAATTGCTCAAACGTTATATAATCTTGCTCTCGTGATGTTTAAAGCAGTGACAAAGATAATTATATCTTTGTCACTGCTTTAAACATCACTAGATAATTGTATCTTTGTCACTGCTTTAAATATCACTAGAGCAAGATTATATAACGTTTGAGCAATTACCGTCACGCCATGCCTCCCTAAATGTCTTACTGTTGGTCTCGCGATGATCTATTGCATGAAGTGTAGTCTTATCACTATCACGTCATTATCTCATTTGAATCACTATCATTGCGGTTATTTAAATTTTTTTAAATTGACTTTGTTGCCGAACTGGGCGGCTGTGGCTTAGTTGGTAGAGCAGGCCATCCAGTGACTGAAGGGTCGCCGGTTCGAATCCCGGGTTAAATTGTCCGCATGTCAAAATGTCCTCGGGCAAGACACTGAACCCTAATTTGTTCCCAGTGGGCCTTGCAGCAGTTTGTATGGCAAGAACCACCCATTAGTGTATGAATGTGTGCATGAATAGGTGAATGTGAGGCTTTGTCAAGCGCTTGCGGCACTGTGATGGTGTAAATAAAGTGCTTTCCATTTACCATGTCCCATCTGTCTTCACCATCTACTAAACTTATACTTGGCGATTTCAATATTTACATGGACAATTCAAATAACACAATTCCCAGTGAGTTCTAATCTTGCCTCAAAAACTTGGGTCTTCAGCAATTTATTAACTTTCTTAGCCACTGAAAAGGACACATCCTGGATCTAGTACACTGTTCCGGTATCATTACAAGTAACTTTAATTCCGACTCACTCCCATTTTCAGACCACATGCTAATAACCTTTTCTACTAACCTAACCTTTTCCAAAATCAACCTCCCCCTGTGCCATCCCTCTTCGCCAAATGAAGAACATTAGCCCAGATACTCTCTCCACTCTTATCAAAAGCCTCCCCAGCCTCTCTCTCCATCCCAATGAACTGGTTACTCACTACAATAATAATCTTCATCATCTCCTCAATACACTTGCTCCATTAAAAACCTAATCTATTTATTTCACCACCACCACCTTGCACCCTGGTTCACCCCTGCACTGCGACAATTAAAACCCAAAGGTCGTGAACTCAAACGCCTCGATGAAAAAAACGGACTCACACGGTGCCATTGGAAATGGTTTCCTTTCCATCGGATTACTATTGGAAATATAAAATACTTTTCCTTTTTGGAATTATTGTGTAATTTTTCCAGAAAATGAGAAGTCCTTCTGGCTAAAGGTTCCAATGTAAGAATTGTACAAACCTGTTTTTAATATTACGTGCTGCTTTATGCCCTTTCCAAATATCTGGCCATTAAATCTCTTTAATAACACATAAAGAGAGTCGCCTTAATTCTTTGGTGATGTAAATGATGATCTGGATTGACAACACCAACAATTGTAACTTCCTAAAGATTATTCCGTCATAAATTAGTCCAACAAATCCTGTGGGGTGATTCAGACTGACAAAAACTCCTAGGTGCGTTCCAAGAGCCATAAATCCATAGAGAGTGAGCGGCCTAGAAGGTTACTCGGCTAAGGAGTGTGTTGACTGAAACGGGGTTGGCGCCGCCCAGTAGCCATTAGAACCTAGGCATATCACTCTCGACATCGACTTAATTGAGCCCCGTCGGTTGAATCAAAATAAACCCAATCGCGTAATACGTGAGGATTATGGGGGCTTTTAACCTTTTAAATGGAGAGTTGGTCAGGGTTTCCTCGTACCCGGAAAACTCGTGTAAGTACTTTGAAGCGGGTATAATCAGGATTTTACATGTACAGTTATCATCTTAACAACTTCAAAGGCTGTTTGACTCAAACCAAATCCACCTACCATACATTTGTAACCCATAAAAACGAAGGCTACTCCAAGCCACTAGATTCCATAAAGTATCCGCCGCTCCAAGCCGACCATTAGCCAACTTGACCCCCTCCCTACTGTTATGGTAAGATATTAACTCCCGTAACTGGTCCCCCTCGTCACTAACATCAGAATCAGAATCATCTTTATTTTCCAAGTATGTCCAAAATACACAAGGAATTTGTCTCCGGTAGTTGGAGCCGCTCTAGTACAACAGACAGTCAATTTACAGAACACTTTGGGGACATAAAGACATTGACAAAAAACAATTGTGCAAAAAGATGCAGAGTCCTCTAGCACTTAGAGCAGTTCGAATGACTAATATTGCAATATTCCGGTGCAATGACCATTGTGCAAAGGGCGCTGAGACTTCAAGGAATGTATGCGGTTTAAAGTGACGAGTAGTGCGATCATCTGGGACAATGTTGGTTGTGCAAATGTTACAGATACTCCTCAATCAGTGTGCAAATGGAGCACATGCTACTCTGGCATGAGTGGCCAGTATATGCAAATAGTGCAGCATGGCGAGACAACTACAGTGAGTGCACGAGTAATACATAATTGGCCCCACAGAAATGTGACAACGAACTCAAGTCAAAAAATTTCCAGCTTGTTGTAATAGAATTATAGGTTAGGTGTTTAAGAAGTTGATCGCAAGAGGAAAGAAGCTGTTGGAATGTCTACTAGTTCTAGTTTGCGTTGATCGGTAGCGCCTACCTGAGGGAAGGAGCTGGAAGAGCTGGTGACCGGGGTGCAGACGGTCCGAGAGGATTTTGCACGCCCTTGTCTTAGTTCTGGCAGTGTGAAAGTCCTCAATGGTGGGTAGGGGGGTACCGACAATCCTTTCAGCAGTTTTGATTGTCCGTTGCAGTCGGAGTTTGTCCTTTTTTGTAGCAGCACCAAACCAGACTGTGATGGAAGAACACAGGACGGATTCGATGACCGCTGTGTAGAACTGTCTCAGCAGCTCCGGTGACAGGCCGTGCTTTCTCAGAAGCCGCAGGAAGTACATCCTCGGCTGGGCCTTTTTGAGGACGGAGTTGATGTTGTTCGCCCACTTCAGGTCCTGAGAGATTGTAATTCCCAGGAACTTGAAGGTCTCGACGGTTGACACAAGGCAGCTGGACAACGTGAGGGGCAGCTGTGGCGAAGGATGCCTCCTGAAGTCCACGATCATCTCTACAGTCTTGAGCCTGTTCAGCTCCAGGTTGTGTCGGCCGCACCACAGCTCCAGCCGCTCCGCTTCCTGTCGATATGCAGACTCGTCACCGTCCTTGATGAGGCCGATGACAGTGGTGTCATCTGCAAACTTCAGGAGCTTGACAGTCGGGTTTCCTGAGGTGCAGTCGTTCGTGTAGAGAGAGAAGAGCAGCGGAGAGAGGACACAACCTTGGGGCGCCCCAGTGCTGATGCTGCGTGTGGATGAGGTGGCATCCCCCAGCCTGACCTGCTGTGTCCTGCCCGTCAGAAAGCTGTAAATCCACTGGCAGATGGCAGGTGAGACGCTGAGCTGGAGAAGCTTGGTTGAAAGGAGTTCAGGGATGATGGTGTTGAACGCTGAGCTGAAGTCCACGAACAGGATCCTCGCGTAGGTCCCTGCACTGTCGAGGTCTTCTAGGATGAAGTGCAGTCCCATGTTGACTGCATCATCCGCAGACGTGTTCGTTTGGTAGGCAAACTGCAGGGGGTCCAGCAGGGGACCTGTGACACTCTTGATGTGGTCCAGCACGAGACGTTCAAAGGACTTCATGACCACAGATGTCAAAGCGACAGGCCTGTAGTCATTCAGACCCGAGATTGCAGGTTTCTTGGGGACTGGAATGATGGTGGAGCGTTTGAAACAGGATGGAACTTCGCACAGTTCCAGAGATCTATTGAAGATATGAGTGAAGACTGGAGTGAGCTGGTCCGCGCAGACTTTGAGGCAGGATGGGGACACATGGTCCGGGCCTGCCGCTTTGTTAATCTTCTGTTGTTTGAAGATGCGTCTCACATCCTGTTCATGGATGGTTAACGCAGAAGTCAGAGGTGTGGTTGTGGTCGCGGGTGCGGCCGGGTGGGTGTGTGGAGTGAAACTGTCCTTTTCAAATCTGCAGTAGAAGGTATTCAAGTCGTTGGCTAGTGTGCTATTGTTCTCAGCTTGGGGGGATCGTCGCTTGTAATTAGTCAGCGATTGGAATGCATGCCAGACTGATTTGGAGTCGTTCGCGCTAAACTGTTTTTCCAACTTTGCTGCATAGATCCTCTTTGCAATGTTAATTTCTTTAGTAAGCTGGTTTCTAGCTCGATTATACAGGCCATGTCCCCGCTCTGATATGCATCTTCCTTAGCTTGGTGAAGCTGCTTAAGTTTAGCAGTGAACCACGGCTTGTTGTTGTTGAATGTCCGAAATGATTTTGTTGGTACACAAACCTCTTCACAGAAACTGATATAGGATGTGAAAGTGTCGGTATATTCATCCAGGCTGCCAGCTGAATTTTCAAAGACACTCCAGTCTGTGCAGTCTAAACAGCTTTGAAGTTCCATCTTGGCTTCATTGGTCCACTTTTTGACTGTTTACACTGTAGGCTTCGCACATTTAAGTTCTTGCTTGTACGTCGGTATTAAGTGAATTAAGCAGTGATCAGACGAGCCCAGGGCTGCACGAGGTATAGCACAGTATGCGTTTTTTACCGTAGTGTAGCAGTGGTCTAAAGTATTATTTTCCCTGGTAGGACAGTCGATGTGCTGCTTGTATTTAGGGAGTTCGTGGTTGAGTTTAGCTTTGTTAAAGTCCCCGAGAATAATAATAATGAGGGGTGAGTCCGGGTAGTTTTTTTCAATTTCGTTGACTTGTTCGGCGAGCGTTAGCAATGCGGCGTTACTAACATTATCCCCCTGAACTGGTTGCCAGCCAATCGCAGGGCACATACAAACAAACAACCATTCGCCTTACATTCACACCTACAGGCAATTTAGAGTTTTCAATTAACGTGCATGTTTTTGGGATGTGGGAGGAAATCGGAGTGCCCGGAGAAAACCCACGCAGGCACGGGGAGAACATGCAAACTCCACATAGGCGGGGCCGGGGATTGAACCCGGGTCCTCAGAACTGTGAGGCTGACGCTCTAACCAGTCAACCACCGTGCCACTAATTGATGTTTTATGTTCTGTTATTTTATTTGCATTGTTTCATTTCATTTCTTCTGCGGCACGCTGGCCGACTGGTTAGCACATCTCGCCCAGAGGCAGCAGGGATAGGCTCCAGCACGCCCGCGACCCAAGTGAGGATAATTAGTATGGAAAATGGAAGGATGGATGCTTCATTTCTTTCAACTATGTTTATACGGTGACCTTGAGTGGTTTTAAAGGCGTTTATTAAAAAATGAATTATTATTATTATTATTATGAAGTGACTGCTGCAAGAGTCCTATTGTCATCATAGAAATTATTTGTATTTATTATTTTTATTTTTTAAATTATTATTGTGGGCCGAGCGGCAAGGGTCCGATTGTAATTGTATAAATTATTCCGGCCCCAGCAGTGACCACTGCAAAGGTCCTATTGTGGTCGTAGAAAGTATTCTTTTTCCATTATTAGAGCCTGAGCAGCGACTGCTCGTAGAAATTAGATCCTCTTACTACTATTATTATTACTATTATTCTCACAATCAATCGCTTTTTGAGGGCCTAAACATGCCCTGATTGGAACCAAAGTTTGCACACACAATACTATAAAATGGTTCTGTCGTTCACCCCTACAAATCTAAAAAAAAAGCTGCATGTCACTTAGGGCTATCAAAATAGCTCCCAAATAGTGTAGCTCCCCGGCCTTTGGCCTTTTTTTGGCCTTTTGGCCTTTTTGACCGTTTTTCCACATTCACAGGGTCATACTTTCGCAAACTTGTCCAAGAGCATTCTTCCGATTGACTTCAAACTTGGTGTGTAGGATCTCCAGACCTGGGACAATAAAATTTGTTAAAAGCTTTTCATTTCGCCATACTATGTGACAGGGGTGGGCTATCAAAAATTTCCTTTGCCACAAATCAGGAAATGCTGATTAACTCTCTTTCACTTGCTCCAAAGCATCCCAAACTTCACGATTCATATTAGTCACACCCTGAACACATCTGTACGATGAATTTTCATTGTACATATAGCGCCACCTAGTGGCAACAAAAAACGCATCTTCAAACAACAAAAGATTAACAAAGCGGCAGGCCCAGACCTTGTGTCCCCATCCTGCCTCAAAGTCTGCGCGGACCAGCTCGCTCCAGTCTTCACACAGATCTTCAATAGATCTCTGGAACTGTGCGAAGTACTATCCTGTTTCAAACGCTCCACCATCATCCCAGTCCCCAAGAAACCTGCAATCTCGGGTCTGAATGACGACAGGCCTGTCACCTTGACATCTGTGGTCATGAAGTCCTTTGAACGCCTCGTGCTGGACCGCCTCAAGAGCGTCACAGGTCCCCTGCTGGACCCCCCGCAGGTCTGCGGATGATGCAGTCAAAATGGGACTGCACTTCATCCTAGAACAGCTCGACAGTGCAGGGACCTATGCGAGGATCCTGTTCGTGGACTTCAGCTCAGCGTTCAACACCATCATCCCTGAACTCTTCCAAGCTTCTCCAGCTCAGCGTCTCACCATCCATCTGCCAGTGGATGTACAGCTTCCTGACGGGCAGGACCCAGCAGGTGAGGCTGGGGGAGGCCACCTCATCCACACGCAGCATCAGCACTGGGGCGCCCCAAGGTTGTGTCCTCTCTGCGCTGCTCTTCTCTCTCTACACGAACGACTGCACCTCAGCGCACCTGGCTGTCAAACTCCTGAAGTTTGCAGATGACACCACTGTCATCGGCCTCATCAAGGACGGTGACGAGTCTGCATATCGACAGGAAGCGGAGCGGCTGGAGCTGTGGTGCAGCTGACACAACCTGGTGCTGAACACGGTCAAGACTGTAGAGATGATTGTGGACTTCAGGAGGCATCCTTCGCCACAGCTGCCCCTCACGTTGTCCAGCTGCCTTGTGTCAACCGTCGAGACCTTCAAGTTCCTGGGAATTCGTCTCTCAGGACCTGAAGTGGGCGACCAACATCAACTCCGTCCTCAAAAAGGCCCAGCAGAGGATGTACTTCCTGCGGCTTCTGAGAAAGCACGGCCTGCCACCGGAGCTGCTGAGACAGTTCTACACAGCGGTCATCGAATCAGTCCTGTGTTCTTCCATCACAGTCTGGTTTGGTGCTGCTACAAAAAAGGACAATCTCCGACTGCAACGGACAATCAAAACTGCTGAAAAGATTGTCGGTACCCCCCTACCAACCCTTGAGGACTTGCACGCTGCCAGAAGCGTGCAAAATCCTCTTGGACCCACCACATCCTGGTCACCAGCTCTTCCAACTCCTTCCCTCAGGTCGGCGCTGCTGAACAATGCAAACTAAAACTCGCAGACATTCCAACAGCTTCTTCCCTCTTGTGATCAACTTCTTAAACACCTAACCTACAATGACATTACAACATGCTGGCAATTTTTTTACTTGAGTTTGTTGTCACATTTTTGTGGGGCCAATTATACATTACTCGTGCACTCACTGTAGTAGTCTCGCCACGCTGCACTATTTGCATATCTGTTGTTGACCAATACTGGCCACTCATGCCAGAGTAGCATCTGCTCCATTTGAACACTGATTGAGGAGTATCTGCAACATTTGCACAATCAACATTGTCCCAGATTATCGCACTACTCGCTTGAAGTCTCGGCGCCCTTTGCACAATGGTCATTGCACCGGACTATTGCAATATTAGTCTTTCGAACTGCTCTAAGTGCGAAAGGACTCTCTTTGCACAATTGTCAAAAAAAAAAAAAAAAAAAATTACCGGCATTACCAGATAACTAGCAACCCTTTATTGCTCAGTGACTGTTTTTTGTCAATGTCTTTATGTCTCAAAAGTGTTCTTTGTCAATTGACTCTCTGTTGTCGTACTAGAGCGGCTTCAACTACCGGAGACAAATTCCTTGTGTGTTTTTTGGACATACTTGGCAAATAAAGATTATTCTGATTCTGATTTCAAATTGTTTTGGGAAATTGTGGACGTTGTGTCCTCTAGGCCAAAGAGGAAAAGAATCATCCGGACTGTTATGGACGCAAAGTTCAAAAGCCAGCATCTGTGATGGTATGGAGCTGTGTTAGTGCCAATGGCATGGGTAACTTACACATCTGTGAAGGCACCATTAATGCTGAAAGGTACATACAGGTTTTGGAGAAACATATGCTGCCATCCAAGCATGGACAGCGCTGCTTATTTCAGCAAGACAATGCCAAACCACATTCTGCATGTTACAACAGCGTGGCTTCGTAGTAAAAGAGTGCGGGTACTAGACTGGCCTGCCTGCAGTCTAGACCTGAAAATGTGTGGCGCATGATGAAGCATAAAATACGACAACGGAAACCCCGGACTGTTGAACAGCTGAAGCTGTACATTAAGCAAGAAGGGTAAATAATTCCACCTTCAAAGCTTCAACATTTAGTGTCCTCAGTTCCCAAACGTTTATTGAATGTTGTTAAAAGAAAAGGTGATGTAACACAGTGGTAAAGATGACCCCTTCCCAGCTTTTTTGGAACGTGTTGCAGCCATAAAATTCTAAGTTAATGATTATTTGCTAAGAACAATCAAGTTTATCAGTTTGAACATTAAATATCTTGTCTTTGTAGTGTATTCAATTAAATATAGGTTGAACATGATTTGCAAATCATTGTATTCTGTTTTTATTTATGTTTAACACAATGTCCCAACTTCATTGGAATTGGGGTTGTACGTTGAAGGGAATATAGAATACTTTATATTCTAATTTGTAATTCTAACTAGTTTGGAAGAGAATGTGTATTGGAGTATAGGAATATATTGCAGGAAGGCCCCCATCGGGGGGTATTTGGCCCCCATCAGGGGGTATTTGGAGACAAATGTCAAGGAAGAAAGGAACTGCGGGGAGCCACTATAAACATTGAATGCAGGAGACATCTGCAGGCGACGTTTGGAGCCAGATCAGATAGTCATCATTCTGCCGAACAACGATGACGTCAGATTACGGACCAATCAGACGACAGCGATTCCATACTGGCCTGTTTGAAACATTGTATAAGTCTGGGGTAGAGTCAGATAGTTTTTGTTCGACTACTGTATCTGCTAAGGATAAGATAGGGTAGTTACGAACCCAGAGCTCTGCAAAATGTATAGACTCCTCTGTCAGGAATAAATTGGTTGGTTTTTATACATTGTTGTGAACGAAGTTCTTTCACGAAAACGAGCATGCTTGGAACCACGGGAGTTAGGAGGTTTTAAAATACAGGTTCCTTCAAATGGTGAGCCCGACGTGATCCTGGACGAACATCAGATAAAAAGACAGAGGAGCGGACAGGAATTCAGTTGGACAGCAAATCTCCCCGGTGCACCGAAATAAAAAAGGTGAGCAGAAGCCTGTTTGATTATATCACGAATTCTGCACATTGGAAATTGCGAAATTTGGGAGACTTGTGGTACAGTTGTTTTGTTGTCAATAGTTAATAAGACGTTGTGTTGTTAAAATTGCATAATTAAAAGTCAGGGTAACCAGGATCAGAGAAAATCCTGGAAGTAGGGTAACACGGTACCTACTTGTCCCGTCGAAGACTGACTTGAAATCGGACGCGGTTTCAAATTGTAACGTTTCGGTAGACGTTGGGGATTTTGGGACCCCCAAAAACCGATTTAGAATAAGATGAGTGTGCCACCAAAACGACCAAAACTCGGGGTTGTGAATTGGACAGACGAGTGTCGAGGTAATGAATGTGATATGTATCGGAGTGATTACCAAAAGTCATTGGAGAATTTGCAAAAGGAAATAGAAAGTCAGTTGTTAGCGGGCATTGAAAGGAAGAAGCAAAAAAAGAAAAAACAAGTAGAATTTAGAAGGGTGTGGATAATGTGGAAAAAGGAAAATAAGATAGAAAGGCAGAAATGTACATTGTTTCATGTAGCGGATGAGTTTCGGAAGGAAGAAAGAGTAGTTATTCAGAAGGGAAAAGAAATGAAAGAGAAGTTGGGCACTGCAGGGTGGATGGAGAAAATGAATTTGAATAAAAAAATAAGAGATAATGAAGAATGGAGGAGAAAAATTCATGAGATTTATGTGGTGTCCACGGCAATGGCAGCAGTTTGGGGCGAAAAAGCGCATCAAATTGCTCCACTAAATTCGATTAGGGACCATTTGGGAAGCGGCCCCCCTGTAACTTCCCTCTATCCGGTGTTGCCGGTAGAGCGAGCCGATAAGATAACACACCAAGACAATGGGGAAGTAAAGCTCCCATTGACACCCCCAGCCGATACTACTCTTAACCAATCTGACAAACGGCAACCTACGTACCCACTACAAGCACCCGTGTACCAAATAGTGGGCGAAGTGAATCTGTTGGGAACATCAGCAATACCTGAATTGACCCAACAGCAGCATACTACCATGGAAGAAATAGTGACTGCTAACCGACAAGGTACAGTAGAATACCAAAATTCTAACTGCCAAAACTTTAAGATAGCAGGAACCTTCCCCGAGAGGAGACGAGCCTGCAGACAAAGGAGCGGGCAACATCGCCACGACGGGGGGTTCCGCCCGAATGACAGGTTTGGCAAACCACGTTGCAGGAAGAGTTGACTTCTAGTATTAATAAGAGAGGTTCCCACTTGAGGGAACCGAGACAAAGTGATGAGTCTGACTCTGAATTTGATGAGGATGTGAAGGGGGAGCTTCCCCCACCGCCCCCTCCGACAGACAAAGACTTGACAGCAGACGACCAAAGAAGGCAACAAGCTAAGCTAATGACTTCGGGGGAAGCACGTAAATGGATGGAAAAGGCTTATCAGCCCCCATCCCGGGACCGAGTCAAGACGAGGTCCCAGACTGGAACCAGAATTAAGAGTCCGACGAGATATACCCCGACTCCCGGTAATTATCCTATGATCCCCAGTCAACAAGGTGGGTTAATATATCAAGAATTGTCTTTAAAAGATCTCGAGTTTTTACAGAAACGACTGCCCGGACTGGCAGCTGGCGGTGAAATGTGGATTCAAGCGCTGAAGAGGTTGACGGACGGCATGAGCCTGGCGTGTGGTGACATAGTGAGACTGAAACGCGCCTGTTGCATTTCGGTTCACCAATCGGATGATATTTTGATACGGTCGGGTCTGAATAATGTCGAACCTGAAATTTTATTTGCCCCTTTTGCTCCTATAGTGTTTGCAGTCATCCGCGACATGTTCCCGTCCTCTTCCCCAGCCGAAGCTTCCGGACTTCAAACCTCTCATGGATCCCAGTTCTCACTTCGAAAATTGCATAAGTATTTGGACAGATAAGACAGAGTCCCATCCCTCCCGTTTAAGGGAGGCAAATGTTATTTATAGAATAGCTTTACTTGACACCTTGCCGGTGGAAGTTAGGAGTGAACTTCTTAAAGACCCTGACCTCATGGAAGGGGAAGATAGTTATTTTAATCGTCATGTGTCACACCATTTGAAACTTTTTGTCGACGACAACACAAATCATCAGACGAGGTAAAAGAGATGCAGGTACAACTTTTGAAGTTGCAATTAGCCCAAGCCCGTAAATTGGCCACTGACAACAAAAAAGAGGAAAAAAAGGACAGAAAAATGGAAGCAGAAAAACAGATGTGGATGGCGCAGGGGTCAACGAGGAGACGAGGCGAAAGTCGTAACAGGGGATTCACCAAAGGGGGCAGGGGAGGCGCCTGCCGACCTCCACCTGACCAAGCCTGCTTCAATTGTGGTCAGTATGGACACTGGTATCGCCAATGTACTGTTTCCCCAATGATTCAACAGCGATCTCCAGTGGAACCCGGAGAGGCCACACCTCAAAGAGGAGGCTACAATGCTCCACGAGGGAGAGGTGGACGCGGCCCGGCGCCCTGGCAACAGCATCAGCAGCAGGTTCCACCACAACAACAGCCATTTCGCCAGTTCTACTGCGAGGAGGACTGGTCCAATTGCCAATAGGGGGGCCCGGAGCCAGGGGACGGAGGAAAGGCAGAGCCTCTTATCCCCGCTAAGTTGGACAAAACGGACATCCACATGTTAGTGGACACAGGTGCCACATATTCGTCTTTGTGTTTACTACTTCCGACATCCAAACACTCAGGGAGGACGACCACCTTAATGGGCTTTGCAGGGGTGCCCATGAGTCTGCCGATTACGACACCATTAAAGACTGAAATTGCTGGATAGACACATGAACATCAGTTTGTCCTCATGAAAAAAGGGGCTCCAGTGAACCTGATGGGCAGATATCTACTTATCAAGACCAGGGATACCATCCTTTGTAGCCCGGATGGACTGACAATACGGTTCCCCGATGGGACCAATATGAACTGTCGACAGAAGTGGTCCTCCGGATGGAACATGATACAACATGAACAAATACCCAATGTGTTGTACTCTCCTAGTACTGAATGTTTTTGTATTCAAGGTACCATGGTGGACGGAGGGGTGTTGGCGCATGTGACTTTAGCGCGATTCCATGGCAGAGAACTCTCGGACCATGAGGACGCCGCACAGCTGTTGAGCTCCCTGCCGGACTCATTGTGGTCCGAGGGTCCTGCAGACGGGGGTCTGCGTACATCCGTGACTCCGGTAACTCGGCTGAAACCTGCTTAAAAGCAACAGATACTGTGTTGTCCCAACTTGAGGACTTGGGGTTCAAGGTGTCAAAAAAGAAACTTCAACGTTGCAGACGACAGGTGACGTTTTAGGGGCGGGTGATCTCAGGGAAGGGCTCGACCCTGAGTAATTCGCACCGCTCTTCCATTTTGACTTATCCACGACCGACTAATGTTAAGGAAATGCTTTCTTTTTTGGGCTTTTGCGGCTATTCCCGTGGCTTTATTCCTGACTTTGCGGTTAGAACACAAGCTTTGTGGGACCTAGTTAGGGTCAAAGGCATGCGTAACCTCCATGCTAGCTTGGACTGGACAGACAAAACTGAGAAGTTGTTTACCGACCTTAAAAGAGATTTGGCCGCGGCGACTCACTTAGCCCAGCCTGACTATGACCTGCCTTTTCATTTAGATGTTTCAGTGACCGAAGGTACAGCAAACGGGGCTTTGTTCCAGAAGATGGGTGGTAACAGACGAGTCCTGCTTTACGTCAGCGTCTCTTTGGACAAAATAGAAGAAAGATAACCTATATGTGCGGCATATGCTGCAGCTGTGGCCACATGCATTAATAAGACGGCACACATTGTTGTGGGACATCAACTCTTTATTCTTACTCATCATGGGGTGACAGCATTCGTGGCCTCAGCAGCGTTCACAATGTCACCATTACGTCAGCAACTCTTGATGACGACCCTCACCCAACCCCATATTGTATTCCTCCTCTCGGGGATCAATATGGCTGATAATGTTTCCAGTTCTGGAGAACCACACACCTGTCAAGATCAGGCCATGCGGGATTTGAAGGCCCGCCCCGATTTGTCCTTAGCTCCTTTTTCAGGTGGTCGGGTGTTATTCACCGACGGCTGCTGGTGGAGACGCACTTCGGGACCGTTACATGCTGGGGCAGCCGTCATGGAGGCCCTGACCCCGGGAGACCCAAATTCTGACTTCCACATGTTATGGTCCACAAATGAATTTGTGAAACCCTCCGCTCAAGCTGCGGAACTGCTGGCCATGTGCAGGGCACTAGAGTTATCTGAAGGTCAGTGTGTTACGATTTATTGTGATTCGGCGCATGTGGTAGGATGTTTGTTTGTTGATCTGGCTGCATGGAGGCGACAGGGTTTTGTTACGTCCACTGGTGACCCAGTGGCCCACGCAGAGCTGATTCAACGACTGAGTGAGGCTATTGATAGGCCGGTGGAGGTGGCTGTGGTCAAGTGTCCAGGACATGCGAAAGCGGGCACTCTGGTAGCCCGGGGGAATGGCGCAGCGGATGCGGCGGCGAAGGAAATAGCAGGCTATCGAAAGGATGCTGAAGGTAACTATGTTGTTAAACGGGATCAGTTGATTGACTTTTTCCCTGCAGTGACAGTTGATGTGGTGCGCGACCTCCAGGAGGCGGCGCCAGAGGAAGACAAGCGTAAGTGGCAAGAGACAGGTGCTGTGTATGATGACAAGGAGAAGCTGTGGTTAGGCCTGAAAAGAGGACCTAGGAGACTGGTATTACCTGCAGGGAAGTTCATGTGGTTAATGATTGAGGAAGCACACGCCCCGACACATGAAAGTTATGTGTCAATGCTGAACAAGCTGCGCTTTTGGTGGCACCCTGATCTTCTGCGTAAGGTAAAAGAGTTTTGTGTTTCTTGTGATATATGTCAGAATTTCAGTGTTGCCCCTACAAAAAAAGATGGAATTACAACACACTGAGATGGGCCGATGCCCAAATTATGTAGTGGTTATGGACTTTACTGATATGTTATTCAAAGTCCAAGGAAAAAGGTACCTGTTAATGATTGTCGACACTTTTTCTGGATGGCCTGAAGCCTATCCTTGTGCGAGAGAGGACGCGTCCTCCGTTATCAAAGCGCTGGTTAACCATTTTATCCCGACACATGGGTTTCCACGAGTCATCAGATCTGACAATGGTACCCATTTTACGGCCACTTCGTTAGCCACGGTTGAAGGTATACTCGGGCTTAAACACAAGTCTACCATCCTCAGTCCCAGGCCCATGTGGAAAGGATGAACCGCACAGTCAAACAAAGGCTGGCTAAAATGTGTGCACACACAGGGCTTAATTGGCTCCAAGCCCTTCCCCTTGTTTTGTTTACCATCAGGCAAGCTATTAACCGCTGGACAGGGTTCACCCCTTTTGAACTCCTGACCGGCCGCTTGATGCCTGGTCCAGAATCAACTTTGCTCCAGCCGGACATGGACCAGCCAAAGGGCTATAAGCCCTACTGGGAGCAACTGTCATCTCTTGTGTCCTCACTTTGTGTTTCAGATCCCTCTGTTGCAGACGTCCACGTCAGTGACCCCTCCCTTCCGTCTCACGTGTATTTGAAAGTACTCCAAAGGAAGTGGTCTGAACCCCGCTGGACTGGTCCGTTTGAGGTGTTGGCTCGGACATCTCACGCTGTGCGTCTCTTTGGAAAGGGGGACAAGTGGTACCACGTGTCACAAACACGCCCGGCACAGACCTCATTTGCGGAGTAAACAAAGACATTGTGCTTCTTGTGCCTGGTGAATGTCTGCTGTATTGTGTGTGCTGGATTTTTTGGGGCGCTGGTATTCGCTGTTTTTTTTTTACCTGGTCGACCTGTTTTTTTTGTTGGGGGGGGTTGGTGTTATTGTTGTGGTAGTTGTATTGTTCGTTCTATATCTTTCGTTTTTGTGTAAGTGTGTCTGTATGTTGTGTTTTGGGATTAAATTAGTCCTTTAACAAAGGGGGAAATATGTACATCCTGGATGTCTGGTCAAAGAAGGTTATAATCATGACTCTGGTGATCTCCCTGATTATAGTTACAGGAATCTATTTTGGAATGCCTTCAATACAAGGAGAAAGAGTAACAAAGAGGGCCGTGAAGCCAACAGGGGCCCTAGAATTGAACTATACATTGGGGGAAAAGACGGTATACCAATTTGAATTGTGTAAGGTGGTAAATTGTGCACGCTGGGGCGACCCGGCCGGATACGATATTTACTTGTGCGCTTTGAGTACAGGACACGGGGGAGCTGGCCAGTATCCGGTGAACCATCAAAGCGAACCAGCAGGTGGATTTGTGTTACAGTTGGAAGCAAGTGATTATCCACTCGAAACCGAAATACTGGGAGCCGACGAACAATAGAAATTGGCGGTGGAAGGACAAGATCAAATTGGAAAGAGGTAGTATGCACTCAGGAACCCCGAGGGAAAGACATCCCGTATTGTTGACCTTGTATGATATAACTAGCACCCCGTGCTGGGGCAAAACCAGTAGCGACCTTTACAGGTTTTGGGTATAGATGTCTAAGGGGCTGATCCACTGGGACAGATTATTATTAATACGACCTACAAAAAGTTCTTCTAGTCCGATAATGAGAAAATTTGCTCAAGTACCAGCTTCAAAAAATGAGGATTCAGTGGTTTTTCGAACCTCTAAAGTGACGGGATATGACCTGAATAATGACTTGGTCAAAGGAGCGGTAAACAGTCATGTGGTACAAAAGGCGAAGGGACGAGCGGCAGGAATTAATCTAGGTAATTATTGGCTTAAGGAAATTACTATGGAAGGTAGGGACGCAGTCAAAATCTATCAAAAAGACTGTCTTGTTTGTGCTACGATGAATAACCTCAATTGGATTGTAAACCCTGTGGTCCAGGAAAATTATACTGCTGCTACTAAGTTCAAATTGACCTGTGCCTACCAGCTGATGACTAATGACAACCTGGAGGGTGAGTGCCAGCACTGGGATCAGGTTTATCCTCTGACTAAGGTGAAAGGTGCTCCCCTCTATGATGTCAATATGGTCCCTTCCCTTCCCTGTATCACACAAAATAAGAGTAAGGTAACTTTGGGCCCAAATAACAAACTTTCCCGATCAATTGGCCACCTAGATCCACATTTTTGTAATTTCACGCTTTTTATTGATTATTATGATGCGGCCCGATTAAGTAAGATGAGGTCTGATTTGTGGTGGATGTGTGGGGATGGTCTGTTGTGGGACTTCCTGGCCGGGGAATGGACAGGCACTTGTGCATTGGTCTCTATGATAGCTCCCACAGTGATTAAGCCCCTCTCTGAGCAGAAAATCACTCAAATGGCGGATTTCACATGGGAGCGTGACTGGTGGGGTAGCTTGAACCGTTTCCGCCGTATGGTCAGTGGCTTCAACGTGGGCGGAAATGCTTGGGAAGAAGGTGAGGACCCCACCTACCTGGATGCCATTGGAATTCCCAGAGGTGTCCCGGATGAGTATAAAGCTTGCTGTCATAAATTTCTGCAGGTCTTATTTTTATATGGGTAACTCCGAATAAAAATGTTGATTTCATAAATTACCACCATTATCAAATTCAAAGATTGGTGAATTTCACCTCCCAACTAGCGGAGGGCATCCATGAGCAACTATCAGCGACATCTCTCATGGCATTCCAAAATAGGTTGGTCCTTGATAGTATGTTAGCGGAAGAAGGGGGTGCCTGTTCTCGAATCAAAGGACATTGTACAATTATCCCCAATAATACCCCGCCGAACGGAAAGATCACCAGAGCCATGAAAGGTTTGCAAGCCATGTCTGTTAAACTTAAATCCATGTCTGGAGTGGAGGACAACCCATTCTATAGCCTGCTTAATAGGATGTTTGGTAAATGGAGAGGTCTCATACTGACTTTGGCAACTACCATCATAATTGTCATGGCTGTGCTTGCTATTTGTGGATGTTGTATTATCCCTTGTCTCAGGAACCTGGTTATCAGAATTGTCCTCAAGGCCTTTGTGGGTAAGGACCCCTACGGCCAATATCAGCTGCTGTCCCTGGACGAGGACAGGGTGGCCATGGAATCGCTCGCTCCATTGAACGATACCGGTGTATCCTCTCTTTAAATTGTTTAGTTTTGCTGTGCTTAGAATAGAATATTGAGTATTGTCGTGAAAATATTAGTAAGTATTGGGGTTGTTGATCTTCTGATTATCAGAAGATCAACTTGGGGGATTGAATGGAATATAGAATACTTTATATTCTAATATTTAATTCTAACTAGTTTGGAAGAGAATGTGTATTGGAGTATAGGAGTATATTGCAGGAAGGCCCCCATCGGGCGGTATTTGGCCCCCATCAGGGGGTATTTGGAGACAGATGTCAAGGAAGAAAGGAACTGCGGGGAGCCACTATAAACATTGAATGCAGGAGACATCTGCAGGCGGCGTCTGGAGCCAGATCAGATAGTCATCATTCTGCCGAACAACGATGACGTCAGATTACGGACCAATCAGACGACAGCGATTCCATACTGGCTTGTTTGAAACATTGTATAAGTCTGGGGTAGAGTCAGATAGTTTTTGTTCGACTACTGTATCTGCTAAGGATAAGATAGGGTAGTTACGAACCCAGAGCTCTGCAAAATGTATAGACTCCTCTGTCAGGAATAAATTGGTTGGTTTTTATACATTGTTGTGAACGAAGTTCTTTCACGAAAACGAGCACGCTTGGAACCACGGGAGTTAGGAGATTTTAAAATACAGGTTCCTTCAACGTATGATTAATGGACTTCTATCCTCAAACTGCATATGTTGGTACTATTGAGTTTATGGTACAAATGGGGTCGAGTGCAATGTGAGGTGGGTGGCGGCCAAAGGCGGGGACCTTGGCGGTCCGATCCTCGGCTACAGAAGTCACCTCTGTGACAGGGAAAGAGCCTGAGCTGGTGTGCGAGGTCGAGAAATTCCGATTGGATATAGTCGGGCTCGCCTCGGCACACAGCTTGGGCTCCGCTACCAGTCTTCTCCAGAGGGATTGGACTCTCTTCCACTCTGGAGTGGCCCAGGGTGAGAGGCGCTGAGCAGTTGTGGGCATACTGATTGCCCCACGTCTGTACATTGGGGTTCAACCCGGTGGACAAGAGGGTAGCCTCCCTCCGCCTTCAGGTGGTCCTGACTGTTTGTGCCTATGCACCCAGTAGCATTTCAGAGTACCCACCCTTTTTGGAGTCCTTGGAGGGGGTGCTGGAGAGAGCCCCTGCTAGGAACTCCCTCGTTCTTCTTGGAGATTTCAACACTCACGTGGGAAATGACAGTGAATCCTGGAAGGGCGTGATTGGGAGGAATGCCCCCTACCCGATCAGAACTTTAGCGGTGTTCTGTTATCGGACTTGTGTGCTCGTCGTGGATTGTCCATAATGAACACCATGTTCGGACATAATGGTGTCCACGTGTGCAATAAGCACCAGGACACCATAGGCTGCAGTTCGATAATCGACTTTGTGGTCGTGTCATCAGACTTGTGGTCGTGTCATTAGACTTCTTGGACACTCAGGGGTAGGGGGGGCGGAGCTGTCAACCGATTACCACCTGCTGGTAAGTTGGCTCCGATGGTGCGGGAAGATGCCGGTCCGACCTCGCAACGTCTGACAGAGTTCCCTGTCCGAAGATGTTTTGACTTCCACCTCCAGCAGAACTTCGAGCACTTCCCGGGGGCAACAGGGGACATTGAGTCTGAGTCGACCATGTTCCGCACCTCCATTGTTGAGGTGGCCAACCGGAGCTGTGGCCGTAAGGTGTTCGGTGCCTGCCATGGCGGCAATCCCCGAACCCGTTGGTGGACACTAGCGGTAAGGGATGCCGTCAAGCAGAAGAAGGAGTCCTATTGGGCCTTTTTGGCTTATGGGACTCCGGCGGTAGCTGATGAGTACTGTGATTTGGAAAATGTATGTTTCATATATGGGTCATTCCACGGATGTGGTGAAATGCTACAAGCAATTATTAATGGCAAAATACATTAAAAGGCATCAAATATTAACACACAACAGTATCGTTAGTAATCAGGTATCCACATGTAGATATAAAAAAATATTGTATCAAGAATTTTCCACCTCCAATTATTTTGCAATAAACCACATGAAACGCATTTTTGTGGTTTTTGACCAGCGCCGGTGTGACATTTCAGCAGTCACCAACGGAAATAGGCACAGTGTGAAAAATATCGGCAAAATCATGCAACCACTTCTGCTAAAAGGGTGCGCCTACCACTCAACAGAAGTTAATGAAATTCCACGGCGAGATTTCTTAGAGGCACTTATTAGAAATGGGCATCATGCTCGTAACTTTGTCGGTCAAAACACGTTACGAGCAAGCGGCCACTCAATTTCATAACTGTAAACAAACAACGACCATTTTACGACGGCTATTTGGAATTGATGCAATAATCTCCAAAAAATAATCATAGAAGTATCAATCAATTGCTTCAGAAAGAGTACGAGACAATACTGACTTACATTTTTAAGTGTCGGTCATATTTTCGTCGTTCAGACAACGATCTGTTGTCTGAACAGACCCATGCACACCACACACACGCACAGTTGTGTAACTCGGCAGAAGAACCGAAGAAGATGATGACATTTCCCAGTTTCAAACCCCTCCTAGGTGGTTTGGCATTAATTGCTATAGTTATTGTGATTAAATTGTGTATTGTTGCTCCCACTTTGACAGTTGAAACAATTTTTCACCTTATGAGACGTGACAACTATGACGAGCTTCTTTGGTTACATGCGATCGCCACAACCTCTGCTAATTTAATTTCCTACAGTATGAATGTTTGATTTCTTAAAGCCCTTCATGTGGCACCCTCTCAAAATCGTTCTAACTGCTATGTTTGTTCTTTCATGTGGCATGCTGCTGCAAACCCGCATGTAGTGCCTTCCCCACATCCCAATTCGTCATCACTCTTTCCTCGCACCTTAACGTCTTTTGTCAGTCTACAATACCTTAATCAAACCGTCCTTGCTGAAAAAGGTTCTCCTAGCCCCTACGTCAATGTGACCAAAAATGTGGATGGTTTTAAACCCACTAATGATTCAGGTATGGTCCCTTTTTTTGGTGGAATTCTGCGGTTTTGCTATGAACAATACCCTATTTGGCCAGTGTGTGTATGTTGGGAAGATCTTATTGCCAATCTCAATGTACAACCTGTGTCTCTAACTCCTCTCTGTATAATTCCCAAACTGTTCTTGGTACTACCTGCCTTCCCTATATGTCAGCCATATGTCAGGCAGGGGCTGACATATAGGGAAGGCTGGCAGCCCCTGCCCTGGCTGGCAGCTCCTGGCAACATGCCCCCTTGGTTCCCATTGCCTTTTGAGGTCATGGACTGGCTTTGTGGACACAGTGTCTACACTAGACTCGTTCCCGATTGGTCAGCTCGATGCGCCCCTATTGTTTAGACAGACCAATCTTACATTATCTCTACCACACCCCGTTCCTGTCATCGCAGACAGGCCCAATTACAAGAACACGATCCAGTTTGGGGCAAAGATGTCCCCTCCGATCACAAGGTTTGGAGAACAGGTACCAAGGTATTGTACTCTCTCTTTCCTCAAATTGAGATGGGCAAATTGATGTTGCAATATGAAACTCTTAAGTTATCACTTTTCTAGTTTTGTTAACACTGCCCTGGCCATTCTTGAGGCTTCACGTGTGGAAACTAATGCAATTCGTGAAGTAGCCCTCCAAAATTGCATTACACTTGATCTGCTATTGGCTTCTCACGGCGGTGTTTGCACCCTCTTGAACCAAACCTGCTGCACATACATGCCTGACTGCTGGCGATACAGGCATTACAGCCAGTGGCATTAAAAATCTCACTATACTCCGCGATGTCATTGCCTACGAGGAGATGCTCGATTCGAGCTGGTTCACTGGACTTCGATGGAAGGCTTGGCTGTACCGCTTTGCACTTATGGTCTGTGTTGCTTTGCTTGTTCTCTTTGTCATGTCCTGTTTGCCTGGTCCCTTTGGTGAAATCTTTAGTTTCTCGCATGGTTGGCACAGCGTTTGTCCACTACTCACGAGTGATCTCTGATGGCCCACTGACGTCTCCTGCTAATAACCGACGTTGTTCTGACCTTTTCCCTCAAACCGACTGCTCGGATGAGAACAACAACATGACTGATGACCATGACTCATATTCCTCAGTCTAACTTTATTGCATGGCTGACTTACAACCCGCTTATGAAGGATTTTCTTAAACCTAAGGTCTGAATTTCTGGATGATTGTGGGGTTGTTTTGTTAATACATATTATAGTGTTATATTGTGTTGATTGCTCGTTTACCGTTTTTGGTTACTTCGTGTTTAGTCATATTTAGTAACTTTTAGGTACTTAGTATGTAATACTGTTTAGTAATTTGGCTTTCATATGTGATTAATACTTGCTTCTTTCTTTCTTCCCATAAAGATAAGTTTGAGTGCAACAGGACAAAGATAATTGTGTGAGAATGATGTGGGAATGAGGGGTGTATTTCTTTTTACCTTTTCCTCTCTTTGCAAAGAGTTCTCTCTTTCTTGTAATAAAAACCCACAATGACAAGATTGCTTCCTTACTTATTCTGTTGAAAAAAGATTTGCCAAAAAAACCGACTAGCCAAGCGGAACAGACCTTTGGTGGTCGCTGAGGAAAAAGCTGTGTGGGAGGAGTTTGGTGAGGCCATGGAGAACGGCTTCCGGACAGCTTTGAGGAAATTCTGGTCTACCATCCGGCGTCTCAGGAGGGGGAAGCAGTGCACCATCAACACTGTATATTGGGGATGGGGCAATACTGACCTCAACTGGGGACGTTGTGAGTCAGTGGGTGGAATACTTCAAAGACCTCTTCAATTCTACAGACATGCCTTCCTATGAAGAAGGACAGTCTGAGGACTCTGGGCTCTCCTATATCCGGGGTTGAGGTCACCGAGGTGGTTAAAAAGGTCCTTGGTGGCAGGGCCCCTGGATGAGAGCTGCGGGGAGTTCCTAAAGGCTTTGGATGTTGGAGGGCTGTCCTGGTTGTCATGTTTCTGCAACATTGTGTGGACATCGAGGACAGTGCCTCTGGATTAGCAAAAAGGGGTGGTGGTCAACCTTTTTAAGAGGAGAAACCGGAGGGTGTGTTCCATCTACAAGGGGATCACACTCCTCAGCCTCCCTGGTATTTGGGGTAGCTGGAAAGGAGGGTCCGTCTGAAAGTCGAATCTCAGATTCAAGAGGAGGAGTGTAGTTTTCGTCCTGGCCATGAAATAGTGGACCAGCTCTACACCCTTAGCAGCGTCCTGGAGGGTGCATGGGAGTTCCCGTGACAGTGACAATAAAGTTGTATTCTATTCTAGTCTATTCTAGTCTATTCTAGTCTATTCTAGTCTATTCTAGTCTATTCTAGTCGATTCTATTCTTTTTGAGATATTTCCTCCTTTTTTTCTTTTTACAAATGTTTGGTGTGTGTTTTTAGATGGTTGTTGTTATTGTTATTTATTCCTCGACATTAGGCCATAAAGTCAGTTTGTCAAAATGTGTTTGCTCTGTAAAAATGTGTTTTTGGAGTAGATAAAGATGAAATATATAAATGTATGCACATACCATGTGGTAGGAAACATTTATTAAAAACAATTTCAAAATACCAGTCACCTTTAGGAACTGCCAGACAAATTTAAAGCACAATTTATCATTGTAACATTTATTTGACAGAAGATGGCATCTTGGAAATGTCAACAATTGTTGCGTCTGCCTACCACATAGCCAGCAGGGGGCAAGGGGTGATGATGTGGCGATAATCAAGTGTCGTCCCAATTCAGCATATGTTATTTAACCAAAATAAAACGTGTAAAGCTAAGATATAAATATTATTACCTGTAAATTTTCACATTTTCTGTTTTGTAAAAATCGGAAAAAAATAAATAGTAAAGCCCATTGTTATTAAGGGTGGATCGGTTCACAAAATCCACTGTTCGGTTCATATCTCAGTTTAGTATTGACGGTTTTCGGTTCGTTACGTTGTCTCTCATGAAAGTATTATTATGATTGCAATATTTTTTCATTAATCAGAAATATATCTTTGTTGGTCTCTCTATGACAACGCCGTTTAGTGACAGGCAGAACAATTAAATGCTCTCCCATTGGATGGCAAAAGGTACAATAAAGCTCTGTATCCACCTGTTGCAATTGATACAACAAAATAAATCATAGCGCCCTACAAATATACCAGCAAGCCCAGATTTCACACTGAGTGACAAGATTTCAGTACTTATAGTTTTTATTATTTATCATTATATTATTTATTATTAGTCTGATTGAATACTACAAATAATACAAATCCGGCCTCGCCTGTGTGGAGTTTGCATATTCTCCCCTGCGTGGGTTTTTTCCGGGTACTCCCGTTTCCTCCCACACCCCCAAAACAAGCATGGCAAGTTAATTGAAGACTCTAAATTGCCCGTAAGTGTGAATGTGTGTGCGAATGGTTGTTTGTCTACAGTATATATGCCCTGCGATTGGCTGGCGACCAGTTCAGGGTGTACCCTGCCTGTCGCATAGTGACTTTGTGTCATTTGATTGGTGAACTTGAGTCAAACATCACTGTGGTAATCATGGTGGATTGGAGCAACGGCACCCGATGCGGAAGTTGAAAATGAAAACTAAAAATAGATCGTGCACGCAATTATTGATAAATGAAAGTAGCAAGCGGCATGTAGATTATTAGTAAAAGGACCGTTTCTTCCTGACATTAATACTCGACTAAAAGTAAAAAGCATGTTTCATTAAAAGTACTCTACAAGTACAATTTATCCAAAATGTTACTTGAGCAAATGTAACAGTAAATGTAGCACGTACGTATCGCCTCTGATTCGCGCTACTGTACACTTTGTCTCAATAGTAAATGAGAAATAACTACCTAAATAAATGAATTAACTTAAAAAAAAAAAAAAAAAAAAAAAAAAAAAAGAGTTGCTTGTGCCGGACCAAACAGGACGCATGCAGTCCAAACCGCTCCATCCCTAATTGTTATGTATTGATAAAGATATAAATTAATAGTAAAGAGTTATTTACTTGGATTTCTTCACTTGAAACCACAACATTTTAGTTGAATGTTATTTTTGATTAATTCTTGACTCCGGGAAAGCCAGTAATACGACTTAATTTCAGTTGCTAGGCATTATGTTGAGAGCTCACTGAAATTGAAAGAGTCCGCATTAAGCACTTCATGATAAAGTGGATGGACCCTTCTCATTTTCATAACATTGGGTCTAATACATTTACTTTGACACAAAATGCAACATGACTTCCCATTTCAGTCGAACATCTGTTTGAAACCACTTACACCCTCACTAACTCTGACCAAGATTCAAGGAATTGACTTTGCGTTCTGTACTGAGTGTGCCCCACTAACACAAATACCAATATGCTTTTAAGAGTAAAATACTTTCAATAATCATACATTCTACCATTGTGCACATAGGGATGCAAACAAAAAGCTTTGCTGTACCACACCTTTCTTTCTTTCTTTCTATATTGTTGTGCATATAATACATACCTCCTTTCCTACATATTTTCTTGCCAGGTTTTCTTGCACATTCCTTGGATATTCTTTTGACTGTAAAATGAATAGAAGACTAAAAAATAACGTGGATCCCTGGACACAAAATGCAGAGGTGTTGGCATGCACACACATATACACACACACATATACACACACACACACACACACACACACACACACACACACACACATTTTCCAATGAAGTGAAATTGTAATATGAAAAATAAATGAAAAAGACCATCTCATCAGGCTACAGGGCAAAAGGCTTGAGTACCTATGAACCGTAGGAAGGTGGTACAGGAGTACAGTGCCCGATGGGCCGCTAACGGCCATATGCTGCAAATGCAGGAATGACAAAACACACACAAGCACATAAAACAGCGAAAAAAATGCTACAATCGCAGAAAACAACAGCAAAGGAAAAATACTGCAGACACAAAAAAAACCCACACAAATCTTAAAACAACTGCAAGAGAAAAAAATGCTGCACATTCATGCTACACAATGGAAGTCTGCCAGGGCACTAAGGGGCGCGAAATCCGGGGCGGACCAGTCCTGCTAGACCAGGGGGTGCCTCTTATAGATGCTAGATACACCAGCACCCTGTTGCAGCCCGACTAACCCACCTGCTTACGTGGCAGCCATGTTGGGGAGGTCGTCCTTCGTATAGAAGGCAATGCGTGGAAACTGAAATTAGTTGTAACATGCTCATTTCTCAACCGATTTTCATGAGGGTTACTGTTTTTTTTCAACACCAAAGCGTATGCCATTAATACGCAACATTTGATAAAAAGAAAAAAAAATACATGTGAAATGGACAGTGGCACGGTCAACGACTGGTTAGCACATCTGCCTCACAGTTCGAAGGACCCGGGTTCAAATCCAGCCTCGCCTGTGTGGAGTTTGCTTGTTCTCCCTGTGCCTGCGTGGGCTCCGGTTTCCTCCCACATCCCAAACAGATGCACGGTAGGTTCATTGAAGACTCTAAATTGCCCTTAGGTGTGAAGGCGAGTGTGAATGGTTGTTTGTTTATATGTGCTGTGCGATTGGCTGCCGTCCAGTTCAGGGTGTACCCCACCTCTTGCCCAAAGATAGATGAGAGAGGCTCTAGCACGCCCATGACCTGAGTGAGGATAAGCAGTATGGACAATGGATGGATATGAAACGGACTCCCAGTTCCCTTGTCATAATTGTTCAACTATTTGCAGTACAATGTGCCAGCATCCTCTGTCTTTTGTTTTCTTGCCATCCACACACGTGGAATGCGCTGACGACTTTGACCTCCCAAGATTTCCGTAGTGTGGCGTGACCTTGCAGCATTTCTCTTTTGGGATTTGTGTGTATTTTGTTGTGTTTGCAGCATTTTTCTTTTCCTGTTGTTTTTTGTGATTGCAGCATTTTTATCCTGCAGCATTTTTCTTTTGCTGTTGTTCTCTGTTATTGGACTTCTGTGCTCGTCACGGATTGTCCATAACGAACACCATGTTCAAGCATAAGGGTGTCCACACATTTGACACCAGGACACCCTAGGTCGCAGTTCGATGATCGACTTTGTGGTCGTGTCATCGGACTTGAGGCCGCATGTCTTGGACACTCGGGTGAAGAGAGGGGCGGCGCTGTCAACTGATCACCACCTGGTGGTGAGTTGGCTCCGATGGTGGGGGAAGATGCCGGTCCGACGTGGCAGGCCCAAACGTATTGTGAGGGTCTGCTGGGAACGTCTGGCAGAATCCCCTGTCAGAAGGAGTTTCAACTCCCACCTCCGACAGAACTTTGCTCATGTTCCGGGGGAGGCGGGGGACATCGAGTCCGAGTGGACCATGTTCCACGCCTCCATTGCTGAGGCGGCCGACCGGAGCTGTTGGCCGTAAGGTGGTTGGTGCCTGTCGTGGCGGCAATCCCCGAACCCGTTGGTGGACACCAACGGTGAGGGACGCCGTCAAGCTGAAGAAGGAGTCCTATTGGGCCTTTTTGGCCTGTGGGACTCCTGAGGCAGCTGATGGGTACCGGCTGGCCAAGCGGAATGCAGCTCTGGTGGTCGCTGAAGCAAAAACTCGGGTATGAGAAGAGTTCGGTGAGGCCATGGAGAAAGACTTCCGGACGGCTTCGAGGAAATTCTGGTCCACCATCCGATGTCTCAGGAGAGGAAAGCAGTGCACCACCAACACTGTGTATAGTGGGGATGGGGCGCTGCTGACCTCGACTCGGGACGTTGTGAGTCGGTGGGGAGAATACTTCGAAGACCTCCTCAATTCCACCGACACGCCTTCCCATGAGGAAGAAGAGTGTGGGTTCTCTGAGATGGGCTCTCCTATCTCTGGGTTTGAGGTCACCGAGGTAGTTAAAAAGCTCCTCGGTGGCAGGGCCCCGGGGGTGGATGAGATTTGCCCGGAGTTCCTAAAGGCTCTGGATGTTGTGGGGCTGTCCTGGTTGACACACCTCTGCAACATCGCGTGGACATCGGGGACAGTGCCTCTGGATTGGCAGACTGGGGTGGTGGTCCCCCTTTTTAAGAAGGGGGACCGCAGGGTGTGTTCCAACTACAGGGGGATCACACTGCTCAGCCTCCCTGGTAAGGTCTATTCAGGGGTGCTGGAGAAGAGGGTCCGTCGGGAAGTCGAATCTCATATTCAGGAGGAGCAGTGTGGTTTTCATTCTGGCCGTGGAACAGTGGACCAGCTCTACACCCTCGGCAGGGTCCTCGAGGTTTGTGGACTTGGAGAAGGCGTTCGACCGTGTCCCTCGGGGAGTCCTGTGGAGGGTGCTTCGGGAGTATGGGGTACCGAACCCCCTGATACGGGCTGTTCGGTCCCTGTACGACCGGAGTCGACCGGAGTCAGACTTTGATCCGCACATCCGGCAGTAAGTCGGACTCGTTCCCGGTGAGGGTTGGACTCCGCCAAGGCTGCCCTTTGTCGCCGATCCTGTTCATAACTTTTATGGACAGAATTTCTAGGCGCAGCCAAGGCGTAGAGGGGGTCCGGTTTGGTGGCCTCAGTATTGCATCTCTGGTTTTTCCTGATGATGTGGTTCTGTTGGCTTCATCAAGCCGTGAGCTCCAACTCTCACTGGAGCAGTTCGCAGCCGAGTGTGAAGCGGCTGGGATGAGAATCAGCACCTCCAAATCAGAGCACATGTACCTCAGTCAGAAAAGGGTGGCATGCCCTCTCCAGGTCGGGGACGAGATCCTGCCCCAAGTGGAGGAGTACAAGTATCTTGGGGTCTTGTTCACGAGTGAGGGAAGAATGGAACGGGAGATCGACAGGCGGATTGGTGCAGCGTCTGCAGTGATGCGGACTTTGTATCGGTCCGTTGTGGTAAAGAAGGAGCTAAGCCGAAAGGCAAAGCTCTCAATTTACCGGTCGATCTTCGTTCCTACCCTCACCTATGGTCATGAGCTGTGGGTCGTGACCGAAAGAACAAGATCCCGGATACAAGCGGCCGAAATGAGTTTCCTCCGCAGGGTGTCCGGGCTCTCCCTTAGAGATAGGGTGAGAAGCTCGGTCATCCGGGAGGATCTCAGAGTAGAGCCGTTGCTCCTCCGCATTGAGAGGAGCCAGATGAGGTGGCTGGGGCATCTGATTCAGATGCCTCCCGGACGCCTCCCTGGTGAGGTGTTCCGGGCACGTCCCACCGGGAGGAGACCCCGGGGACGACCCAGGACACGCTGGAGAGACTACGTCCTTCGGCTGGCCTGGGAACGCCTCGGGATCCCCCTGGAAGAGCTGGCGGAAGTGGCTGGGGAGAGGGAAGTCTGGGCGTCCCTGCTAAAGCTACTGCCCCCGCGACCCGGTAGAAAATGCGGTAGAAAATGAATGAATGAATGTTGTTCTCTGGTAGTGCAGCGTTTTTTCATTTTATTGAATTTGTGTATTTTTTTATCTTGCAGCGTTTTTCTTTTGCAGTTGTTTTTATGTGCTTGTGTGTTTTTCGTCTTGCATCATATGGCCGTTTGCAGCACATTTGCCCCTGTCGGCGACGGTACAGGTGGCCAAATATTTCAGAGAAGTGAATGGTGGAAGAGCTTGTTGGCAGTGGTTACGCTCGTTCTTTAGGAGCCAGGATTTTTTTTTTGTCAAAATTCCACAATGGATCGACGCTCTAAAGTTTGGTTACAGTACAGTGGTGATTGTAGTTCTAAAGTTGACTGATTTTAAGTAATTTCAAAGTACCGTAATTTCTCGTGTATAATACGCACCCATGTATAATACGCACCCCCAAAGTTGACTTAAAAATTCTGGAAAACCCTTCTACCTATGAATAATGCATTTTTACAATGCATGATTTTGCTTCTACAGCATATGATCAAAACGAAGTATCGGTATTTTGTTAGTTTTTTTTTAAGCTCTATATTTGAACACGTAATACTTTTTTTATTTACTTGCTCATACTTTGAAATTCACAGCCCTACTTTTATTTTGTAAATGAGAAAACACAAAGTTGTGTTCATATGTTTGATTACCCAGGCAGAATTTGTAAGATGGGTACAATTCTTTAAAGAAAACATGAAGGGCCAGGCAAAACACATAAAATTTTATTTTAATGGGATTCAAATTAAACTGTCAAGCATTTCAGAAAAGCATTGTTAAACAAAACACAACCACAAAGTAATGAATGAATGGTTGCTGTTCAGTCATCACTCATCTTTAAAAAACAAAATTTCATAAATTCTGCCAGGGTATGTAAACTTATGAGTACAACTCTACATATATGCAGTCAATGCATACCCCTGTCATATTGGAATGAAAGTGTAGCCTACACCTTTTTCATAACATCTAGGTGGCGGTGGCATGTTAGAATGAAAGTGTACAGATTTTTCATATCCTCGAGGTGGTGGTGGTGGCATGTTAGAATGAAAGTGTAGAGATTTTTCATAACCTCAAGGTGGCGGTGGCATATTAGACTGAAAATGTACACCTTTCTCATAACCTCTAGGTGGCAGTGGCATATTGGAATGAAAGTGTCCAGAGTTTTCATAACCTCTCGATGGCGGCATACGCATTTATAATATATCACTGTTTTTTCATTTTACCCTATACCTATGTATAATGCGAACTATTGACTTTTGCCATTTTGGGCGGGGTGCGTATTATACACGATAAATTATGGTAGTTGCAGTAGGGATACACTACTTAAAGGTAGAACGATGTCATATGTGACGTCAGCATATCATACATGTACAAGCTCCGAACGTATCTAACTATACCTCATTTCAGCCTACATCAAATGATTCACTGTCTGTGTTTGGATTTATGCCTTTTATTGTTTTTTCCCGAAAGAAAATGGTGGGAACACTTAAAGCGAATCCTGATTGTCAAGACAAATACTTCCTAAAATACAACCACTGACCTCTACTTTTGAGATACAGTGTTACATATTTATAAATTATTCCTTTAAGTTATAAAAGTAGTTTTTGTTTGTGGCCACTATTTTTGTGTGTGCAAAGCATTCTGGGACTGATGACATATAATTGTTGCTGTTTGACACCTTAAATTGCTGCCATCTCTTATCTTAAAATGCAAAGCAAATTTAGTTATACAGCAAATTTCATACATACGGTAACGTCATGTGTTTTACATGATTAAGAACATCTTAGAAATGAATAAAAAATAAAAAGCTGCTTAAAAACATTTAAAAACAAAGAGAAAAAATAAAAACAACACAGTACGTAAATTAGTTAAATGTTGAAATTTGTATTGCGCACTTGTATTGTAAACTGTCATCCATTGCAATGAATTAAAAACAAAAAAAAAACATTGTTGCCCTCTGCCAAACTAATGGCTTTCGCAAACCCACCAACAGCTTAGCTAAATGCACAGAAGCTTTCCCTCACGTTGAAAATACATTTTCTGGTTTTAATAGCGCCGCCACATCGAGTCTCTATCTATCTATCTATCTATCTACAGAAATATATATATATATATATATTTATTTTATTTTATTTTTTTTCACACATATACAGTATATACACATCTATACATGTGTATATACTGTGGGTACGGAAAGTATTCAGACCCCCTTAAATTTTTCACTCTTTGTTATATTGGAGCCATTTGCTAAAATCATTAAAGTTAATTTTTTTCCTCATTAATGTACACACAGTACCCCATATTGTCAGAAAAAGACAGAAGTGTTGAACATTTTGCAGATTTATTCAAAAAGAAAAACTGAAATATCACATGTTCTCCCCGTGCCTGCGTGGGTTTTCTCCGGGTACTCTGATTTCCTCCCACATCCCAAAAACATGCATGGTAGGTTAATTGAAGATTCTATATTGTCCGTAGGTGTGAATGTGAGTGTGAATGGTTGTTTGTCTTCTATATGTACAGGCTCACTAACCCCCTAATTAGATAGCTCCAGAAGTCTTCACAGCAGATAAATGCAACGAATTTGCTTGTTATTTTAGTGAAAAAATACAATCCATCAGGTTAAATATCAGCACAATAATAAATTGATGCTACATCTGAAGCCACCCAGGAAATCTCTATTACCATGTCAGAATTTGATCCAGTTAACGAATAAAATGTTGCAAAAGCGGTTCGGCAACTGAAACCATCAACTGACTTCATTCAATACCATCTGACTTTTTCAAAACTATTGTGAAATCTGTGCTAGCTGATTTGCAGAAAATAATAAATTGCTCACTTCAGTCAGGCAAGTTTCCTGAAGCTCTTATAGCTGGCATTAAGCCTCTTCTAAAAAATAGAACACTATACGCTTCCAGTCAGAAGATTGTCTTGAAAGTTATTTTTAATCACCTCAGCAATTTGTTGAACTTAGATGGACTTTTTGACAAATTTCAATCAAGTTTCCAAACTCAGATGATATAAGTGCTAGATGATATAAGGTTGAATACTAATTTAGGGAAGGTGTCAATTATGGTCTTGTTGGATCTCAGCTTTTGACACAGTAGATTATAATATACTGTTGAACAGGTTGGAAACGTGGGTAGAACTGCATGTAACAGTCCTTAAATGGTTAAGGTCCTACCTGGAGGAGAGAAGTTACTTTCTAACCATTGAAAGTGTTCAATCTCATCGACCACAACAAAAACTTCAGTAAAGAAGAAAAGAGGATTACTCTTTGTAAATACCTGGAGTCAATCTCTTTAAAGTCCGAAACCTTGCTGTGCTTATTTGCAATTTCTAAAACAGCCGTCTACCAGCTGAAGAACATATCTAGAGTGAAGACTTGCATGTGTTAAGCAGACCAGTGGAAGCTCATCCATGCTTTTATCTCAAGTAGACTTGACTACTGTAATGGTCTTCTTACCTGACTTCCCCAAAAGAGCATTTAACAGCTGCAGCTCATTCAGAATGCTGCAGCTCAGGTTCTGACCAGAACAAAGAGGTCAGAACATATTACATCAATTCTAAATTCTCTACACTGGCTCCCAGTCACCTTTTGAATGGATTTCTGCTACTGGTCTATAAATCACTGAATGGTTTAGGTCCTGAATACATGAAAGAAATACTCATGGAATATAAATCCAGTCGTGCTCTGAGATCTACAAACTCAGGTCAGATAGTGGACCAGAGTCCAAAGCAAACATGGTGAAGCAGTATTTAGCTGTTACGCTGCACACAAATGGAATAAGTTGCTCACAGAAGCAACATCAGGCCCCAAATGTTAATGTTTTTAAGCCTAGGTTAAAAACTCATCTTAATTCAGAGCATTTCCACTTTTAAATGATTTTTCTTGCACTGTACACTGTTTTATTCATTCATTAATTAATTTTCCGTACCACTTATCCTCACTAGGGATAATGACTAGTGCTGGAGCCTCACCCAGCTGACTCTGGGCGAGGGGCGGGGTACACCCTGAACTGGTCGCCAGCCAATCGCAGGGCACCTTTCAACAAATAATCATTCACACTCACATTAGAGCTTTCAATCAACCTACCATGCATGTTTTTGGGATTTGGGAGGAAACTAGAGGACCTGGACAAAACCCACGAAGGCACGGGGAGAACATGTAAACTCCACCCAGGCGAGGCTGGATTTGAACCCCGTCTTCAGAACTGTGAGGCAGATGTGCTAACCAGTCAACCACCGTGCTATGTTTTTATTTTGTTTATCAAATGATGTCAGTAAGACGAACACTCTTGCTTTTAATCTCACCCATGTCCTCTCTTTAGAAATCTACTTCTTCCTTAACTATTACACTATCTTTTTATGGTTTCATAAATATGGTAAAGTACTAAGTGTACATTGTTCACCACAGTATCCACTCAGAGCTGTGCATGTCCAATTTGCGATGTAGCTGTACAATGAATGAATGGCAAGCTGATTGATGGACACTTGTCAATCAGCACACGGACCACAATTACTCTGTTAAACGTGACATCGTTTTTGACGGAGATAGTGAAGGTTTATTTTACCTGATGACTCCAGCGAACACAGTCAACAGCGAAAATGAAAGGAGATCTTTCTACTACAGCATGCTCTCTTTCTCAGTAGGCTTTGCCAAGCAGCAGCTAAGACGCCACCATAAAATGACCAACTTGAGCTTCTTCACACCTGTCATTCTCATCTCCATTTTCACTGGAGGTTAATTCCTCTCTCTCCTCATGTCTTTAATCACACGCTGGCTCAAACTGAAAACGCTGAACAGCTGTCATCGCTGCTGCGGCTGCTACTGTAGCCAATGCTATAAACACCGGCAAAACTGGGCATACCCTCTTTTGACGTCACTATCCAGCGACGCAAACAACGATGACGACCAATGTTAAAATAATGTTTCGTAAAAATGTATAAACCTGGAAATGATTTTCGAAAGTTGTATCTTATTGTTTTGTTACTTACATTGAAAGAGATCAGATAAACCAAACGTCATCACAATCAGAGTTCTTTTTAAGAATTCTAGAAGAGAGGAAAAACAATGTCCATTGGAAGTTACTTTGAAGTATGCAGACATATTTTAAGCAGAAAAGCTTTGGCAGTGTACTTTTGCCTAGCATTGCTATGTTTCAGTGCCATGCCCATTCATTATCTAATCATTGTCTGTAGCCATTTGGATGACTGAGCAGAAATGTTGGTTCTTTAAGTAGGCTGGTTTAATTTTAGTAGGTTTCTAATTCCAGTTTTTGTAGCCATTTGGAAAATTATTTTCAATTCAGATCTTCCATTTCTTTAAACTCTGAAGTCGACAGACTGTGTTTGACAAGAAGCACTAATATTTAGACAGTTACGTCAGCTTCTCACGCTAGCTGCTATCTGGTAGCTGCTAACTGCCATGTGCTTGTCAAAAAGGCACAGTGTTAAATGTGGTAACTGTATTATTGTACTTCCGATTAATTTCATTTTATACTGTATTGACAGTGACAGTTAATATTAAAACGTGTGACGTCTTATCAGCAAAGCAAAGTTTATCACCCCCTTTAAACTGCCAAAAACTGGCATACAATGCGAACATAATCTGCTAAATATAACTGTAAAATATTGCAACAGAATAAAGCAAGTTGTTGACAATGGAAAAGTGAGGCAGAGATGGTGAAGGAAAAATAAATTTGAATTAATGTTTCTTCCACTCACACAGTTATATACAAAATACATGCTTATTAAACATGCTCAAGTTCATGCGATCTACTGAGAGACAGACAGAGAAACAAAATTGGACTCTCACACACATACAATAACACATTGACTCTGAACTCTTAATTAAGCTGCAGATTAATTTTACTGACACGCTCCACTATGCCTCCAACCATTTTTCCCTCAGCCCATTGATTACCACTCACCATCTTCTGTGGGCACATAGATGTTAAGGTAGAGGCAGTCCTCACTCTGGTCCTGGAGATATGCAGATACCACTTCAATGCTGTTGGTGAACCACACTGGCAGCATCACATCAGGAAGGCGGCCCTCCACAATGTTCTGGGGGCACACTGGGGCAAAGTGTGTTGCATTGCGGATATCAGGCCATGGCACTGAAGGCTCAGGGGGCTGAAAGCGGTGCTCGCCTGTGGGTGGGGCAGCAAACGGGACACCAAGAAACTGTATAACAGGGCCCAAGATCTCATTGTTCAACTCCTTCTTCATTCCACGAAGCTTGCCGTTGGTGGTCGAAACCACTGGGTCATTTTCATCAAGTTTCTCAGCGTCCACGGCACACATGTGGATTAGCAGTAGAAGCAGCCATAGAAAGGACCACAATTTGCCAGTGCTTGCGTGATGATCTAAACCTATGTATCGCATTTTCTTGCTGCATGTATATGAAGGCTGAAGTAGGAGACGTCCATTCCTTAGATGTTGCCTCCACATAGCCATAACTCTAAACTTTTTTTTTGCTGTGAATTTGAATATCGTCCAAGTAGTAAAATTGTTTCCTTTTTTCTATTTCCGGCTGAGATGATAGAAGATGACACTTCAGAATACCAAAAGAGATTGTTTAATCCAGTCCCTGCAAAAAAAAAAGAAAAAAAAGAAATGTGCAACAATTAGTACACAGATGAAAATAAATGGGGGGCTTCACACATAATTCTCAAGAATCAGATTTATAATTTGTAATAAAAATATTACAAGTATTTATAATTCACAAACATTATTACATATAATCATTCTGTACAACGACTGACTTTTTCCGTTTCACTCATAACATCATGAGCATTTACAAATGATTACAAGAGCTGTATCAAAGGTTCTGCTCATGCAAGGATAATAATACTCAGTTGTAATCCCCACTTTCAAGAGGTTTTAATTTAACAATATTGCATTAGAATTATAGTTTATTATTGTGACTGTAGTGTGTGATGGTGCTGCACTACACCCTGGCTTGGGAACTAACTTAATACATGTACCGGTGTTACATATTCAGGAAACAAAATTTTTTTACCTGTAATGCGGCACACTTACTGACAAAATTGCAATCACATCACAGGTACATTTAATAAAAATGTTGATTATTTCACAGGATTACATTTTTAATGTGGGCAGAGAGAGGCCGGTTGTTGGTATGAGCCCTCACCTGCTTTCAAACTAGTGGGCCGAGCAACCTTTATGAATGGTCACAACGTAAGTAACTAGACAGCAGGGAAACAAGGCCATTGGATGGCTGTCTTGGCTTCCCAGAATGGGCCGGTTCAAAAGCGAGGGAATGGATCATATTCACTGGAAGGCATTCATTTTGTATAACATTTACAAAGAAAAGTGTGAGCTATCAAAGTCATTCGGACTGCTGGTGACTTCGGCTAGGAGGAGCTCGCGAGCTACCCCAGGAGACCGCACCTTGTAAGTAAATATTTCAATACCCCCTTAACAAATCACCCACTACGTTACTATTTAAGAACATTTTACCAATACCATTTAAATTTTCTACCGGAAATAAAAATTAACGTCGCGTATCAACATCATCATATCATAATATCGTGTGTGTGTGTGTGTGTGTGTATGTTTGTGTGTATGTGCGCATGTGTGTAAACCTCAATTGTCCTCTTTTTTCCGTTTCACTCATCACAAACACCAGTGTTTGGCCCATGTGGAAAGGTTTAACTTAAGCTGGAACTTTGTTATGAAGCTAGTAAATGGAACGATGCACAAGCAAGCACCCCCTTTTTTTTGTCCTCCAGGTCAAAGTTTCTAGCTAGAAATACCATCCCTCCACCATTTTGACGCTTTGCAGTTACAGATAAACACAGACTCGCCAGTCAGGATGGTGCCAAGCTGGCCGTGTTGACACAGAGGCAGAGGCGCTCAGATGCGGCACCGTTCACCATATTTGGTCAAGTTCTAGGAACACACCCAGGTCCACCCAGAATTCTGCATCGTATACGCCCAAATATTTAGTGCCCTAATAAGCTGATGTTGGGGAAAAAACAGAACTGCCACTTTGAATTTGACCCGTAAGCAGCTGCTTGACACAACATTGCAATATACCACTTTGAATACAATGCAACATGTCATGACCCTCATTGTTCCTCCTCAAGATTATTGGGAGCTAGACCGGTCGCTTATCAGCATCACACATCAGACCAATAAAAGCCACCACAAACTTGGCATCAGAACACAGCGTTTTGGTCTGCTGTGGCGGCCCGCCTTAACGATGTGAAGTTTTGATTCGCGTTTTTGTATGCCTGGCGGCCGCTGTGTGTGTCTCTGTGACCTGATTAATCGGGGGCCGAGTACCGATCCCTGCGGGTCTCCGCAAGTGACATTATAATAATCTGAAGTCACATTACCATGAATTATACGGTGCGTCGAAGCCGAGAGATAAGCTCTAAATCAAGAAAGTGCTGGGCTTGTAATACAGAGTGTTGTTGACGCTTGGCTTCAGGGCGTTATGTTCTTGGGTGTAAATGTGTAAGCACTGTGTTACTTTTAACAGCCGTATGGTTAGAAACGGCGTCAACGAGTCGATGTGCGTAATGAGAGACAAGCGCACACCAGGAGGGGTTGCAGAGAAGCGATAGATCCCTCAACGAATGAACAAAGTTATCTCTGGTTAGGCTCCCACGTTAGTCCATCCATCCATCTGTTTTCTAGCGCTTATCCGAGGTCGGGTCACGGGGGCAGTAACTTTAGCAGGGACGCCCAGACTTCCCTCTCCCAAGCCAGTTCATCCAGCTCTTCTGGGGGGATCCCGAGACGTTCCCAGGCCAGCCGAAGGATGTAGTCTCTCCACCGTGTCCGGGGCCTTCCCCGGGGTCTCCTCCCGGTGGGACGCCTCCCTGGTGAGGGAGGCGTCCCACCGGGAGGCATACGAATCAGATGCCCCAGCCACCTCATCTGGCTCCTCTCGATGTGGAGGAGCAGCGGCTCTACTCTGAGATCCTCCCGGATGACCGAGCTTCTCATCCTATCTCTAAGGGAGAGCCCGGACACCCTGCGGAGAAAACTCATTTCGGCCGCTTGTATCCGGCATCTTGTTCTTTCAGTCACGACCCAGAGCTCGTGACCATAGTTGAGGGTAGGAACGTAAAACGACCAGTAAATCGAGACCTTCGCCTTCCGGCTTAGCTCCTTCTTTACCACACCGGATCGATACAAAGTCCGCATCACTGCAGACGCTGCACCGATCCGCCTGTCGATCTCCCGTTCCATTCTTCCCTCACTCGTGAACAAGACCCCAAGATACTTGAACTCCTCCACTTGGGGCAGGATCTCATCCCCGACCTGGAGAGGGCACGCCACCCTTTTCCGACTGAGGACCATGGTCTCAGATTTGGAGGTGCTGATTCTCATCCTAGCCGCTTCACACTCAGCTGCGAACTGCTCCAGTGAGAGTTGGAGGTCACGACTTGATGAAGCCAACAGAACCACATCATCTGCAAAAAGAAGAGATGTAATACTGAGGCCACCAAACCGGACCCCCTCTACGCCTCGGCTGCGCCTAGAAATTCTGTCCAAAAAAGTTATGAACAGAATCGTGACAAAGGGCAGCCTGGGCGGAGTCCAACCCTCACCGGAAACGAGTCCGACTTACTGCCGGATATGCGGACCAAACTCTGACTCCGGTCGTACAGGGACCGAATAGCCCGTATCAGGGGGTTCGGTACCCCAAACTCCCGAAGCACCCCCCACAGGACACTCAGAGGGACACGGTCGAACACCTTCTCCAAGTCCTACAAAACACATGTAGACTGGTTGGGCGAACTCCCATGCACCCTCGAGGACCCTGCCGAGGGTGTAGAGCTGGTCCACTGTTCCACGGCCAGGACGAAAACCACACTGCTCCTCCTGAATCTGAGATTCGACTTCCCGACGGACCCTCCTCTCCAGCACCCCTGAATAGACCTTACCAGGGAGGCTGAGCAGTGTGATCCCCCTGTAGTTGGAACACACCCTCCGGTCCCCCTTCTTAAAAAGGGGGACCACCACCCCAGTCTGCCAATCCAGAGACACTGCCTCCGATGTCCACACGATGTTGCAGAGGCGTGTCAACCAGGACAGCCCCACAACATCCAGAGCCTTTAGGAACTCCGGGCGAATCTCATCCACCCCCGGGGCCCTGCCACCGAGGAGCTTTTTAACTACCTCGGTGACCTCAAACCCAGAGATAGGAGAGCCCGCCTCAGAGAACCCACACTCTGCTTCCTCATGGGAAGGCGTGTCGGTGGAATTGAGGAGGTCTTCGAAGTATTCTCCCCACCGACTCACAACGTCCCGAGTCGAGGTCAGCAGCGCCCCTTCCCCACTATACACAGTGTTGGTGGTGCACTGCTTTCCTCTCCTGAGACGTCGGATGGTGGACCAGAATTTCCTCGAAGCCGTCCGGAAGTCTTTCTCCATGGTCTCACCGAACTCCTCCCATACCCGAGTTTTTGCTTCAGCGACCACCAGAGCTGCATTCCGCTTGGCCAGCCGGTACCCATCAGCTGCCTCAGGAGTCCCACAGGCCAAAAAGACCCAATAGGACTCCTTCTTCAGCTTGACGACATCCCTCACCGTTGGTGTCCACCAACGGGTTCGGGGATTGCCGCCACGCCACGACCATGCCATGACCTTACGGCCACAACTCCGGTCGGCCGCCTCAGCAATGGAGGCGTGGAACATGGTCCACTCGGACTCGATGTCCCCAGCCTCCCCCGGAACATGGGCAAAGTTCTGTCGGAGGTGGGAGTTGAAACTCCTTCTGACAGGGGATTCTGCCAGACGTTCCCAGCAGACCCTCACAATACGTTTGGGCCTGCCACGTCGGACCGGCATCTTCCCCCACCATCGGAGCCAACTCACCACCAGGTGGTGATCAGTTGACAGCGCCGCCCCTCTCTTCACCCGAGTGTCCAAGACATGTGGCCGCAAGTCCGATGACACGACCACAAAGTCGATCATCGAACTGCTACCTAGGGTGTCCTGGTGCCAAGTGCACGTATGGACACCCTTATGCTTGAACATGGCGTTCGTTATGGACAAGCAGTGATGAGCACAGAAGTCCAACAACAGAACACCGCTCGGGTTCTGATCGGGGGGGCCGTTCCTCCCAATCACGCCCTTCCAGATCTCACTGTCATTGCGCACATGAGCATTGAAGTCCCCCAGCAGAACGATGGAGTCCCCAGCGGAGCGCTCTCCAGCACCCCCTCCAAGGACTCCAAAAAGGGTGGGTACTCTGAACTGCTGTTTGTTGCATAGGCAAAAACAACAGTCAGGACCTGTCCCCCCACCCGAAGGTGGAGGGAGGCTACCCTCTCGTCCACCGGGGTGAACCCCAACGTACAGGCGCTGAGCCGGGGAGCAATAAATATACCCACACCTGCTCGGCGCCTCTCACCGTGGGCAACTCCAGAGTGGAAGAGAGTCCAACCCCTCTCGAGAGGACTGATACCAGAGCCCAAGCTGTGCGTGGAGGCGAGTCCGACTATATCTCGTCAGAACTTTTCGACCTCACACACCGGCTCGGGCTCCTTCCCTGCCAGAGAGGTGACAGTCCACGTCCCTAGAGCCAGCTTCTGCAGCCGAGGATCGGATTGCCAAGGTCCCCGCCTTCGGCCACCACCCAGCTCGCACTGCACCTGACCCCTATGGCCCCTCCCACAGGTGGTGAGCCCATGGGAAGGGGGACCCACGATACCCTTTCGGGCTATGCCCGGCCGGGCCCCATGGGTGCAGGCCCAGCCACCAGGCGCTCTCCCTCGAGCCCCACCACCAGGCCTGGCTCCAGAGGGGGGGGGCCCGGTGACCCGCGTCTGGGCAAGGGAAACCTGAGTCCATAATTTGTCTTCTTCATAAGGGGTCTTTGAGCTGTGCTTTGTCTGGTCCCTCACCAAGGACCTGTATGCCATGTGTGACCCTACCAGGGTCGTGAAGCCCCAGACAACTTAGCTCCTAGGATCATTAGGACACACAAACCCCTTCACCACGATAAGGTGATGGCTCAAGGAGGGGTCCCACGTTAGTTATCAACTTAAAAGCATGAGGTTAATACAGCAAATTAGACTTATAACGGCGGCACGGTGGGCTACTGGCTAGAGCGTCAGCCTCACAGTTCTGAGGACCCGGGTTCAATCCCCGGCCCCGACTGTGTGGAGTTTGCATGTTCTCCCCGTGCCTGCGTGGCTTTTCTCCGGGCACTCCAGTTTCCTCCCACATCTTAAAAACATGCATAAATTGGAGACTCTAAATTGCCAGTCGGTGTGACTGTGAGTGTGAATGTTGTTTGTTTTTATGTGCCCTGCGATTGGCTGGCAACCAGGGTGTACCCCGCCTCCTGCCCGATGACAGCTGGGATAGGCTCCAGCAGGCCCGCGATCCTAGTGAGGAGAAGCGGCTCAGAAAATGGATGGATGGATAGACTTATAACAGGAATTAAATCGTGCAATTTGTGATAGAAGATTGCTTTGCCATTGGGAGTGGATAAAGTAAAGAAAAGGGGGGAATCTCCAAGTTTCTAATTTTCACTTTTATTTTGAAGGCAAGTGCCAACAGACCGGATAGAGTTATGTAAGAAGGGGTGGCTTGATGAAGGGGCCTGAACAGGGATAAGACTTTTGATGCTGTATGGCGCCCCAAGTGTACAACTTAGTGGAACATTTAATAACTGCTGGCTGAAAATTGGATCAGTGTACTACACATTTAAAGCACATACATTTGTGATGATTAATGGGGAAAAGGAGTCATGAGAAGGTGCTAATCCGTATTCCGCACTATGCAAAACAACATTTCGAGTTTAGCTTTGAGAATAACTTATTTTTTTTTTCTGATTGTTTCCCCCTAGATTCAGTGCTGAAAGGAAGGAGGTGGACCCTATTGGTCTTTCAGGATTGTACTGTGAAGCAATTGTCAAGCAAACATCAAAGAGTGCAGTTTTTTTTAAGTAATTCGAGATTAATCTTAGAATTAAAAATAGTTGATACAGTTTTCATTTAATTATTTTGTATATGGTTGATCAATTTAGACAAATTGTATTTAATTAAATTAAAACTATATTTTTAAGCTTATGCTGTCGACAATACAGAGCAAAGCAAATTGAGGCATTTGTTTTGTCAATACTTTAATAGTTCTGTTTTATTTTGAATGGATTCACATTCCAGCAATTATTAATTCCTGACAAGGTGGTCATGTCACGTAATATTTTAATCCCCCCACCCAAAAAAAACAAAACGATATTTAGTGACAACTGAAGGGGGAAAAGCTATTGGAGTTTTAGATAACACAATAGGTCAATGGATAATGAGGTTTGAAGTTGAATGTGACGTGACGTGACGGGAATGAATAACAAAATAATAATGAAAGAAATGGTCTATTCAGGCGGCATGGTGGACAACTGGTTAGTGTGTCTGCCTCACAGTTCTGAGGACCGGGGTTCAATCCGGCCTCGCCTGTGTGGAGTTTGCATGTTCTCCCCGTGCCTGCGTTGGTTTTCTCCGGGCACTCCGGTTTCCTCCCACGTCCCAAAAACATGCATGGTAGGTTAATTGAAGACTCTAAATTGCCCGTAGGTGTGAATGTGTGTGCGAATGGTTGTTCGTTTATATGTGCCCTGCGATAGGCTGGCAACCAGTTCAGTGTGTACCCCGCCTCCTGCCCGATGATAGCTGGGATAGGCTCCAGCACTCCCGCGACCCTTGTGAGGATAAGCAGCTCTGAAAATGGATGGATGGATGGATGGATGGATGGTCTATTCACGGCAATGTTTCAATTAACATATGGTCCCAATAAATTGGTAAGGTGAAAGAGTAGTCAGGGCCGGCCGAAGTCAATGTGGCGCCCAAGGCGAGATTTTATTTAACGCTTCCCCCATTCATTTGCGATTTTCATTCGCGTTCGTTTAAAAAAAAGAATCTGAATAGCATTGCTTTAAAATTGTCTAAATAAAATAACAAGATCCAATTTAAAAGTAAAATAATATTCAAAATAATTTAATTACTATAATTTTGAATATAAAAATAAAAAACTCAATCGGGACATGTTCTCTACTATGCATGTCTAATATATGTTTTTTTTTCTTATATGCATGTTAGTAGCATAGATCAGGCCAATGGAGGCATCGACCAAGTAGGTTTAGTCTTCACAAATGATCTATAATTGTGTAGTGACTCTAACCCAGGTGCCAGAACCTTCCCCCCCTACCAAGAACTTGATAAATTGCATGCCTCCCTGCGGCCCTGCTGTGCGAGACAGCCCCTAAAAGACGCCTGCTGGACCTAAACCTACTTAGCAGCTTCCCATCAAATCTTGATCCCCGTCTTCAAAAGACTCTTTTCCTTCTTTTGAAGATAGCAACCAAAAGATTGGGGGACCCTGTCTCCAAGAAGACCAAGGTGGGACAGATCGACAAGGGCATGCAAACACAGCAATTACCTACTTGCTTAATATTCAAACATGCATGCAAGGCGCCACTCACTTGGCATCTGAGAGGACTGCAATGTGGACTTCCATTCTGGGTTTCGGATAGCTAAAGATAAAATGTATGTTGTGTTTTTTCACGAACTCTGCAGTCTGTGTCAGTGTGTCCTGGGTATTTAACCTTTGACTCTGCCTCTTCAACCTTACTTGTGTCTTGCCCCCTTGTGTCCTGCTTCTCTGCTGTTCATGCTGGTTAATTTCTCCAGCCACCGGGGCACTTTGGCCAACCGACTCCCCCTTTTTCTTTTGACCTCCGGCCACCACATGCACAAGCGCCCACCGCAACCATACCGGCGGCGCTTTCGATTGCTTTCCCTAGCCGCGATCGGTTGGCGGAGCAACTACCAGCATCCCGTACCGATAATGCACGCAGCTGAGAGCAGGGGGTGGGCCCGCCACCAGTTCAATGGGCAGGAAAGATACGGCTAGAATGTACAATATTAGTGCCTAATAATTTTGGGAAAATTACTAGCTTCACACAAATCTCTCTCTCTCTCTCTATCTCTCTCTCTCTCTCGCTCGTTCTCTCTCTTTCGGACTGAACGCATTAAATGCTCACATTTTCAACTTTAGTCAAGCAACACACGGCCCTATCTTCCCTTGTCGTTACCCTTAGTGTTATTTTCTTCCTGTAGTTATACTCTGTGTGTTTCCTTATAGATCCCTTGTAGCTGTCATTAAATATTGATGAAATTCCACTCCTTGTTGCGTTTTGAGTTAAATAATGAAGCCTCTGTAATCTAGGACTTGTATTTCATTAAATGTAGCAACTTTCAAATTATGAGACATGGAGGTTTTTTCATCGCTTTTACGCATATAAAAAGTTACGCATATTAGCTGAACTGAACTGAACGTGGTGTGCATTATGGCATCTAAACAGTTCAATATTGCACTCATCCGATCAGACTATATTCTCCCAGTATTTAACTGGCTTGTCCAAATGTTGTTCAGGAAACTTTAAACCAGCTTTAATTTTTTTTTTTAGCAATGGGGTCTTGAGTTAGAGCGTGCATACAGGCCATGGCGGCGGAGTGCATTATTCACTGTTTTCCTTGTGACAACAGTACATACCTGCTATTTCCAGGTGTTATTGAAGCGCTCCACAGGTGTTCCTTGGCTCTTGGACAACTCTTCTGATTATTCCTTGCACTCTTATTTCAGAAATTTTGCGAGGAGCACTTGATCGAGGCAAATTTATGGTGGTATGATTGGCTTTCCACTTACGTATTATGGCCCTAACCGTGCTCACTGGAACGTTCAGAAGCTTAGATATGCGCCTGTAACCAATGCCTTTGCTATGTTTTGCAACAATTAGTTTGCGATGGGCGGCACGGTGGCCGACTGGTTAGAGCGTCAGCCTCACAGTTCTGAGGACTCGGGTTCAATCCCCATCCCCGCCTGTGTGGAGTTTGCATATTCTCCCCGTGCCTGCGTGGGTTTTCTCCGGGCACTCCGGTTTCCTCCCACATCCCAAAAACATGCATTAATTGGAGACTCTAAATTGCCCGTAGGTGTGAATGTGAGTGCGAATGGTTGTTTGTTTGTATGTGCCCTGCGATTGGCTGGCAACCGGTTCAGGGTGTACCCCGCCTCCTGCCCGATGACAGCTGGGATAGGCTCCAGCACGCCCGCGATCCTAGTGAGGAGAAGCGGCTCAGAAAATGGATGCATGGATAGTTTGCGATGGTCTTGAGACAGCTCTCTGCTTTTACCCATCATGAGACGTGTCTTGACGCACACCTTGGAAATGAGACTTTTATGGAGGCCATTAATTATGACTGACCCAGCTGATATTCATTTGCACTGACAAGGGGCTGGATTGCTGTTTGATTATTGATAGATTTTAGGTGGTGTCTTGGCTTTCCATGCCTTTTTGCACCTCCCTTTCTTCATGTGTTCAATACTATTTGCCTGTGTCATTTTACAATTTTACACACACACTTTCTACTTTCTTTGTATGTATGGATTACTTCGGTTGTTCCTAACATATGGTGAAATTTTCAGGTCAATAGCACCTTTGGAAATATATTTATTGAGAAAAATGGTGACGTGTTAAATACTTATTTCAGCCGCTGTGTGGACTGGTTAGCACGTCTGCTGCACAGTTCTGAGGACCCGGGTTCAAAATCCGGACTCACCAGTGTGGAGTTTGCATGTTCTCCCCGTGCCTGCGTGGCTTTTGTTTTACTCCGGTTTCATCCCACATCCCAAAAACATGCATGGTACTGTAGCGTATATTAGTTGAATAAAAATGTAATTAATTTAGGAGAAAAGAATAAGCCAGAAGCGACGCCTGCGTTACTTCCGGTTTAGCGTAATTTGACATTTAATCGTTAAAATCTAACTATTTTATCTTGTAAAGGGGTACCACGTCACTTTTTATGGGTATAGAATTTAGGGAGAATGACGAGAAAGTCCCGTGATCTGAAGGTTGCTACACTTTATGAAATTTTTAGTTCTATATCAGTGGTCCCCAACCAGTGGTCCACAGACCGGTACTGGGCCGTGAGGCATTTGTTACCAGGCCGCAGGGGAAGAATGACCAATTTATATAATTTCTGTTGTATTGCAATTCACGTGTCAATGTGTTTTATTTTGGAAATTGACCGGATCTTCTTCGCCGCAACAGTTGCGCGTCTCAATTGACACGTCAAGACTGCACAGAACGCTTCCATTTCCGGTCCCAGCCGACTCGAACGCTTCTGTTTCCAGTCCGAGCGGGTTGGCTAACGGCAGCAGAGCTCAAAGAACGAAATAATTTCATAAAATAAGTCAGCTCATTACGTTAACTGAAAACATTTGTTCTTTTGAATGAAACATTTGTGAACAAAACAACACTATATCAGGAGTCCTACTTAAAATAGGGATTTATCCAACTCCCGGAGACAAATTCCTTGTGTCTTTTTTGGACATACTTGGCAAATAAAGATGAATCTGATTCTGATTGAGGAGCTATGGAACTGCAGTCTGGTCTGGCTGCCTACAACAACTCCGACCCCCACTCCTGCATCGCGCCTACAGTGGACGCGCCACGAACGGCGAAAGAGGAAGCAGAAGCGAGGCAAGTGTGTGTGTGTGTGTGTGTGCACGCCACCTCAGCCGGTCCGTGACAAAAATGCCAACTCCTAACCGGTCCGTGGTGCAAAGAAGGTTGGGGAATACTGTTCTAGATGACAGAGGCTTACTTAAACTCAGAACACACACAAAATACGACCAAGAGTGGAATTTTATAGTATATTTTATGACATCTACAAGGGATCTAAAAGCACACAAAGGGGTCTAACTAAAGAAAAAAAATAAGACTAATAATGGTAAAAGAAGGAAAATAGGCATACGAAAGGGGAAACAGAAAATCGTGTGTTGGGCGAAAGTGGAAACATGAGCGTTTACCGCATCCAATGCGGACGGGGGGGAGAGAGAGAGAGAGAGAGAGAGAGAGAACGAAGTTGACATTTTGTCTGAAGCTAGTAATTTCCCCGAACTTATTAAGCACTAATATTGTACAGTCTGGCAAAAGTTTGCCATGTCTACTCACAAGCTTCCAGGTCTCACTGTCATTGCCCACGTGAACATTGAAGTCCCCCAACAGAACAATGGAGTCCCCAGCAGGAGCGCTCTCCAGCACCCCCTCCAAGGACTCCAAAAAGGGTAGGTACTCTGAACTGCTGTTTGGTGCATAGGCACAAACAACAGTCAGGACCCGTCCCCCCAGCCGAAGGCGGACGGAGGCTACCCTCTCGTCCACCGGGGTGAACCCCAACGTACAGGTGCCGAGCCGGGGGTATACCCACATAAGTATACCCACACCTGCTCGGCGCCTCTCACCGTGGGCAACTCCAGAGTGGAAGAGAGTCCAACCATCTCTCGAGAGGACTGGTACCAGAGCCCAAGCTGTGTGTGGAGGCGAGTCCGACTATATCTAGTCGGAACTTCTCGACCTCACACACCAGCTCGGGCTCCTTCCCTGCCAGAGAGGTGACATTCCACGTCCCTAGAGCCAGCTTCTGTCGCTGGGGATCGGATCGCCAAGGTCCCCGTCTTCGGCCACCGCCCAGCTCACACTGCAGCCGACCCCTATGGCCCCTCCCACAGTTGGTGAGCCCATGGGAAGGGGGACCCACGTTACCCTTTCGGGCAGTGCCCGGCCGGGCCCCATGGGTGAAGGCCCGGCCACCAGGCGCTCGCCTTCGAGCCCCACCACCAGGCCTGGCTCCAGTGGGGGGCCGTCGTCGGAGACACTGCCTCATAAGGGGAAAATGACCATGTCTCTTCCTGCCTTTTTTTATGGCTCGCTGGCAATTTCAGCGCGATCACGCTTGGCTGGAAGCATACCTGGTACCTTCAGAGCAGCTGCTCTGATCACCAAGCGATGCCCCACGGATAGGCTGGGAAGCCGAGTCTCCATCCCCAAGGCTCGTGGGTTCCGAGCCGTGTGCCCGAACAAAAGAAAGGGGCGGGGTGGCCCGCAGCCGCCCCGTGGCTGGGAAGCTAAGAAGCCAGCCAAAAACACGAGAGAGAGGAAAAAACACAAGAGAGAGCAAAAACACACCAGCGTCAGGGTTAAGTACCCCAAGGGCGTGTTGAAGAGGGACGGAGAAGACCACACCCATCAGCTTGAATCTCGTCTACAAATTTGATAAAATGGGTTTAAAACCATATAGTAATCTAAAATAACCTCTTTTTACTCAGAGGTCAAGCATCAGCTTGTACTTTACGCAAATCAACTGCTTATGGTTCAAAATCACATTTCTTGCTGCTTGGAGTCAAATCAAAACAAACAATTGTCAAAACCCCGCACTTGCACATTGACATACTGACACAGACATCAAGGTATACATTTGGAAAATTTCTGCAGACTTCGTGAAATATCAAAACAGACATTTATCGTTGGTTAAACATCAAATGAGAGTCACCCTGGCTCGACATTGCAGTTCCTCTCGACAGCTGCGGGTGTCGCATAGTTCTAGACAGATGGTCCGCTGGAAACATCTGGCATTTGATGCTTGGGAGTTCAGACTTCGAGGGTAGATGTTAATTCGTTTAGGGTCCACGAGGAGTCTCCTTGGGGGCAGTCTCACAGCAGGGCCGCTTGGAAGAATGCAGTTTATCAAGTTGCGGAGTCACTGTGTCACCTCAGTTTGGGGGAGCATGTTCAGTAGGTTCATTGAAGACTCAAAATTGCCCATAGGTGTGAATGTGAGTGCAAATGGTTGTTTGTTTATATGTGCACTGTGATTGGCTGATGACCAGTTCAGGGTGTACCCCGCCTCTCGCCCAAAGATAGCTGAGATAGGCTCTCGCACGCCCGCAACCCTAGTGAGGAGAAGCGGTATGGAAGACGAATGGAAAACATAATTATATATATTTTTTATTTTTTATTTATTTATTGGTTGTTTTTTGTTGGTTTTTTACCCTTTAGCAATTATACAGTGGGTACAGAAAGTATTCAGACCCCCTTAAATTTTTCACACTTTGTTATATTGCAGCCATTTGCTAAAATCATTTAAGTTAATTTTCATTAGTTCAAGTTCATTAAGAGGAAACACTTAATGCATACACAGCACCCCATATTGGCAGAAACAAAAGGAATTATTGAAACTTTTGCAGATTTATTAAAAAAGAAAAACTGAAATATCACACAGCCATAAGTATTCATACCCTTTGCTCAGTATTTAGTAGAAGCACCCTTTTGAGCTAATACAGCCATACGTCTTTTTGGGAATGATGCAAATAGTTTTTCACACCTGGATTTGGGTATCCTCTGCCATTCCTCCTTGCATATCCTCTCCAGTTCTGTCAGGTTGGATGATGAACATTGGTGGACATCCATTTTCAGGTCTCTCCAGAGATTCGCAATTGGGTTTAAGTCTCTGGCTCTGGGCTGGGCTCTGGCTGGGACATTCAAGAACGGTCACGGAGTTGTTCTGAAGCCACTCCTTCCTTATTTTAGCTGTGTGATTAGGGTCATTGTCTTGCTGGAAGGTGAACCTTTGGCCTTGCCTGAGGTCCTGAGCACTCTGGAGAAGGTTTTCGTCCAGGATATCCCTGTACTTGGCCGCATTCATCTTTCCTTCGATTGCAACCAGTCGTTCTGTCCCTGCAGGTGAACCCCCCACAGCATGATTCTGCCACCACCATGCTTCACTGTTGGGACTGTATTGGACAGGTGATGAGTAGTGTCTGGTTTTCTCCACACATACCGCTTAAAATTAAGGCCAAACAGTTCGATCTTGGTCTCATCAGACCAGAGAATCTTATTTCTCACCATCTTGAAGTCCTTCAGGTGTTTTGTTTTTAGCAAACTCTATGCGGGCTTTCATGTGTCTTGCACTGAGGAGAGGCTTCCGTCGGGACACTCTGCCATAAAGCCCCATCTCCCGACTGCATCTCTGAAGCTCAACCACAGTGATATTTGGGTTCTTCTTTACCTCTCTCACCAAGGCTCTTGTCCCCCGATTGCTGCCGGATAGCCAGCTCTTGGTAGGGTTCTGGTCGTCCCAAATGTCTTCCATTTAAGGATTATGGAAGCCACTATGCTCTGAGGAAGCTTATGTGCAGCAGAAATTTTTTGTAACCTTGGCCAGATCTGTGCTTTGCCACAATTCTGTCTCTGAGCTCTTCAGGCGGTTCATTTGACCTCATGATTCTCATTTGCTCTGACATGCACTGTGAGCTGTATGGTCTTATAGACAGGTGTGTGGCTTTCCTAATTAACTCCAATCAGTATAATCAAATACAGCTGGACTCCAATGAAGGTGTAGAACCATCTCAAGGATGATCAGAAGAAATGGACAGCACCCGAGTTAAATGTATGAGTGTCACAGCAAAGGGTCTGAATACTTACGGCTGTGTGATAGTTCAGTTTTTCTTTTTTAATGTATCTGCAAATATTTCAAAATTTTTGTTTTTGTCTGTCAATATGGGGTGCTGTGTGTAGATTAATGAGGAAGAAAATTTACTTAAATGATTTTAGCAAATGGCTGCAATATAACAAAGACTGAAAATTTTAACGGGGTCTGATTAATTTCCATACCCACTGGATATTCAGTAACAGCTTAAGGAACAATTTACATATTTTAATATACATGTGACAAAAGGTATAGGACTCATAGTCATATGCCCGTTTTATATGTGCTAGGATGGGGAAGTGATAGGCCCTTTATTGTATTAATGGCTTTTGATATATTTAAATTTTCCGTACCGCTTTATCCTCACAAGGATCTTTGGGCGAGAGGCGGGGGTACACACTGAACTGCTCACCAGCCAATCGCAGGGCACATATAAACAAACAACCATTCATGCACACAGTCACACCTATGGGCAATTTAGAGTCTTCAATCTGAGCATTCTGGAGACGGTTTTCGTCCAGTAAATCCCTGTACTTGGCCGCATTCATCTTTCATTCAATTGCAACCAGTCGTCCTGTCCCTGCAGCTGAAAAACACCCTCCACAGCATGCTGCTGCCACCACCATGCGTCACTGTTGGGGCCGTATTGAACAGTTTTCTCCACACATACCGCTTAGAATTAAGGCAAAAAGTTCTATATTTGTCTCATCAGACCAGATAATCTTATTTCTCACCATCTTGGAGTCCTTCAGGTGTTTTTTTTTATTAAACTCAATGTGGACTTTCATGTGTCTTGCACTGAGGAGAGGCTTCTGTGCTTAGTGTTCCAGTATAACGAGTGAAAAATTTAAGGGGGTCTGAATATTTTCCGTACCCACTGAATATTGCGTTTAAAGTCAATCTTTAGTTAATAACACCTTTAAGGTTTACATATACTAGTTGAAGTTTTCTTCAAGCTGTCAGAAGTTGCTTGAATAACAAGTGTGATAGTATGGTGATGTGGGAAAGAATGTGGGCAACCTCAACCTTATACTGGGATAAAAATAGGCCTTCTGAGAGATGGGTACTTTCCCTTTAAATGAGAAAATAAGACCATAAAAGGTAATAAGTTTCATTAAGCACCACCTATTTTCTGAGTTTATAAAACCTCGAGCACACTGAGCTCGACAGTGACTCCTCACGGCTCTCAAGCAACGATGGGCACTTAGAGAAATGATAGACATCCTTTTTTTCTACCGTGTAAGACGCGAAGAGAATGGAGAGATACAAATTTCTTATGATGGTTTAAGACTTCAGAATAAATTTTGTGGATTTTAAAAAGGATTACTCGTACCAAAAAAGAAGAGTCATGCCACGTTCATACTTTTACCATCCACTTTATCTACAATTTGGCCTTTTCATGAAGAAGCTCGTCAAGAGGGAAACTCTCACGGAAATGCCCATCTGATCAATCCCAATATTCCACCTAAATTGGACTCATTTCAAGTAGGGGATTTTTACATTTTCAAATTTTTTTCTTTCCTTTGGGATTACTTAACGAATGCATTGTTTCGATTTGAATATTTGTCAGTAGCACTGAATGAGGTAATGTTGGAGTAAACATGCTCTAAAGTATTGTCTCTTTTGGTGGCGTAACTCACATGCTGAGTGAATTTGGGGAGGACAGTGTTTAAGCACACTTGGTTGAAGTCGCCGGCAACAATACAGACACCATCTGGGTTGGCAAGCAGCTGTTTGTTGATGCACATAAGCAAGAGGCTCAGGGGCGGGCTAACATTGGCATCGGTTGAGATGGAAAGAGCTATCGTAATAACTACAGTGAACTCCCTCTGGAGCTAAAAATATCTGCATAAGACTGCCAGAACCTTTAAATCAGGAGAACAGTGAGTGTCAATGATCCTGCTATTGCAACAGCACTCACTGTTCACGTAAACACAGAGCCCCCCCACCTCTGCACTTACCCGAGTCTTTGTTTCTGTCCTGCTGGTGTGGCCTGATAGCTCGACTGCAGCATCGGGGATCAATGGGTGAAGCCACGTCTCTGTGATGAAAATAACACTGCAGTTCTACACATCTGTAACTACAATTTGTCCATTTTGTGGGTGGTTGATCTCGTGTTGGGGAGGAAGAGGATTTGTAATGCTGGCCTATATGGTTGTTTACCTAGCCTAACATCCTTGCTTTTGCTTCATCTCTCTCCGCTGCCTTCACCGGTTGCTGGGCAAGTCGGTCATCCACGGAGAACCTGGCGATCTCGCTATGTCCTCCGGGATATTGAATTCCTGGTGGAAGTTGCCAATAACAGACAAATTGTACCTGAGACCGAGGTCAATAAGGTTCTGGCGACTGTAGGCAAAGGTAGCTTTGCTAATCTCAAAAAGTAAATAAAAAAAAAAAAACGTGCACCAAACTGGAAAGCAGAGAGCTGCAGCACCCATGTGCGCCGCAATTTTTCTCGGAAGAGAATACCAATCCCGATCATGTGCTCTTTCTACTGGGGAACCATTGAAAGTGTCATCACAGGCTGCATCACTGTGTGGCAGGGAAGCAGCAACGCCTGGGCCGGAATACACTACAGCGCATAGTGAATACAGCCAGCAGGATCAACATTGCCCCTCTGCCCTCCATCACGGACATTTTCAACACTCGCCTCACCCGCAGAGCCATCAGCATTGCAAAGGACACCTCCCACCCTCACACTCAGTTCAGGAAGAAGGTACCAGAGACTCGAGGCCTGCACACAAAGACTGGGGAACAGCTTCATCAATCAAGTAGTAAGGATGCTGAACTTGATTCATTTCCTTGCGGTTGAGCCCTGGGTTGAGCCCTGGGAAGCCCAGCCCAGCCCTGGGAAGCTTACTCACACACACATCTCTCTCCCTGTGCGTACCTCCTCCATCGCCACCGTTCCTGCATACGACGTGTATCTGCATACGACATGTATCTGTTTACAACGCACCATGACACTTTATTTCCCTTTTTGCACGACCCTATTGTATATTGTCTGTTGTTTCACTCTATTAATTGTATGGTACTGTTTGTATATTTACTGTATTTAATGTAGTGTGCGGCACGGTGGAGGACTGGTTAGCACATCTGCCTCACAGTTCTGAGGACCCATGTTCAAATCCGGCCTCGCCCGTGTGGAGTTTGCAGGTTCTCCCCGTGCCTGTGTGGGGTTTCTCAGCTCTACACCCTCAGTAGGGTTCTGGAGGGTGCATGGGAGTTTGCTCAAACACTCTAGTAGTAGTAAGGGGGATTCATTTCCAGTGTGGGTTGGACTCCGCCGAGGCTGCCCTTTTTCAGAATGCGAATCAGAATAAGAATCCTCTTTATTGCCAAGTAAGACAAAAACACACGCCCTGTATAATCGAGTTAGAAATCAGCTGACTAAAGAAATGAACATTGCAAAGAGGAACTATGCAGCAAAGTTGGAAAAACAGTTTAGCGAATCAGTCCGGCATGCATTCCAATTGCTGACAAATTACAAGCGACGATCCCCCCAAGATGAGAACAATACCACACTAGCCAACGACTTGAATACCTTCTACTGCAGATTTGAAAAGGACACTTTCTGATTTTGATTCTGATAATATCATCAAAAGATTCAGAAAATCTGGAGAAATCACTGCAAGTAAGCGGCAAGGCCGAAAACCAACATTGAATGCCCGTGACCTTTGATCCCTCAGCCAGCACTGCATCAAAAATGTCAATGTGTAAAGGATATCACCACATGGGCTCAGGAACACTTCAGAAAACCAATGTCAGTAAATACAGTTCGGTGCTACAGCCGTAAGTGCAACTTGAAACTCTGCTATGCAAAGCAAAAGCCATTTATCAACAACACCCAGAAACGCTGCCGCCTTCTCTGGGCCCGAGCTCATCTAAGATGGACTGATGAAAAGTGAAAAGGTGTTCTTTTGTCCGACGAGTCCACATTTCAAATTGTTTATGGAAATTGTGGACGTCGTGTCCTCCGGGCCAAAGAGGAAAAGAACTATCCGGACTGTTATGGATGCAAAGTTCAAAAGCCGGCATCTGTGATGGTATGGGGTTGTGTTAGTGCCAATGGCATGGGTAACTTACACATGTGTGAAGGCACCATTAATGCTGAAAGGTTACAGGTTTTGGAGAAACATATGCTGCCATCCAAGCAACGTCCTTTTCATGGACGCCCCTGCTTATTTCAGCAAGACAATGCCAAACCACATTCTGCACGTGTTACAACAGCGTGGCTTTGTAGTAAAAGAGTACGGATACTAGACTGGCCTCCCTGTAGTCCAGACCTGTCTCTGAAAAGCGTAAATTACGACAACAGAGACCCCGGACTGTTGAACAGCTGAAGCTGTACATCAAACAAGAATGGAAAAGAATTCCACTTACAAACTTTTAACAACATTATTGAATGTTGTTAAAAGAAAAGGTGATGTAACACAGTGGTAAGCTGGTGTCCCAGCTTTTTTGGAACGTGTTGCAGCCATAAAATTCTAAATTAATGATTATTTGCTAAAAAACAATCAAGTTTATCCGTTTGAACATTAAATATCTTGTTTTTGTAGTGTAGTCAATAAAATATAGGTTGAACATGATTTGCAAATCATTGTTTTCTGTTTTTATTAATGTTTAACACAACATCCAAATTCCATTGGAATTGGGGTTGTCAATGAGTAAAACAACTCAGGACAGAGCACCTTTTGTTTGAAGCCCCCCAATTTTCAAGTGAGACCAAGTATTGGAATAGACATTAAAGTACCTTCAAGTGAATAAAATTTCATATTTGGTGGCATAACCCTTACTTGCAATTACTGCATCAAGACTGCGAGACTCACTGACTTCACCAGACTTGCATTCTTCATTTGAAATGCTTTTCCAGGCCTTTACTGCAGCCTCTTTCAGTTCTTGTTTGTTTCTGGGGGTTTGTCTTTTCAGTCTCTCATCAGGATGTAAAATGCATGCTCTATTGGATTAAGGTCCGGTGATTGACTTGGCCTTCGACTTTTTCCTCCTGATGAAGTCCTTTGTTGTGTTGGCAGTGTGGTTTAGGTCATTGTCGTGTTGCATGATGAAGCTTCTCTCGATTAGTTTGGATGCATTTTACTGTAAACTGCCAGACAAAAACGTTTTGTGAACTTCACAATTCATTCTGCTGCTACCATCATGAGTTACATCATCATCAATAAAGATTAGTGAGCCCGTTCCAGAAACAGCCGTGCAAGCCCAAGCCATGACATTACCTCCACCATGCGTCACAGATGAACTTGTGTGTTTTGGATCATAAGCAGATCCTTTCTTTCTCCATACTTTGGACTTTCCATCACTTGCTAGAGGTTAATCTTGGTTTTTCATCAGTCCATAAAACTTTGTTCCAAAACCTTTGTGGCTCATCTCTGTACTTCTTTGCGAAATCCTTCCGATTCTTTTTGCTGATGAGTGGTTTGCATCTTGTAGTATGGCCTATATATTTGTTCTCTTGAGGTCTTCTTCAAACAGTGGATCGTGATACCTTCTCCCCTGCCCTGTGGAGGTTGGTAGTTATATCACTGACTGTTGTCTTTGGGTGTTTCTTCACAGCTCTCACAATGTTTCTGTCATCAACTGTTGTTGATCCCCTTGGCCGACCTGTTCGATGTCTGTTGCTCAGTACGACAGTCGTTTCTTTCTTTTTCAGAACATTCTAAGTTATTGTATTGGCTATGCACAATGTTTGTGCAATAGCTCTGATCGATATTCCCTCTTCTCCCAGCTTCAAAATGGTTTGCGTTTCTCCCATAGACAGCTCTGTCTTAGTCTTCATGTTTACTTAATAGCAAATGCAGTTTTCATGAAAAGTCCCGCATCAACAAGCATGGATTTGTTTCTGGTGTAAACTGGTTAATGCTGGTTTGTGCTGGTCAGATGCTGGTGTTACTGGTGGACCAGCATGGCAATGCTGGTCAAGATAGTGGAGCAGCCTAAGATTTTAGTAGACCAGCATGGGATGCTCGTGGACCAGCACGGGATGTTGATGGACCAGCACGGGATGTTGGTGATGGACCAGTACGGGATGTTGGTGATGGACCAGTACGGGAAGCTGGTGGACCAGCATGGGATGTTGCTGAACCAGCATGGGATGCATACTGGAACAGTATGGGATACATGTCAAGCAGATTTACAACCACAGCTGTTCCCATGTTACTGAATGAGTCTACATTTCCATCATAGTCAACCAATAGGGTCATCTTAATGGTTTGAGATTTTGATGGGCAATGATGAGGCAATCCTTACCATGAGAGCACCCGTCACAGGTACGACTGCTCTCCAGGGAAGGGGCGTAGCGCCAAATCCAGAGCCCCGATACATAAAGACTCTTGAAGGGTTCCTCCACTTAACCTAAAAACTCACCTCCACTGCGCCCTATATACTCACTGCAGTCTATACTTGTTTTATTTTGTTATGTGACTTGTGTTTAAGTTTGAGCTCACAATATTGTATATCAAAAGGCTGGCCTAGTGGCATGCAAAGGGTGGAGCGAACGTTGCAGTGGCCTCAGGCATCCACCTTGGGCATCCAAATGGGTTGGGGTGGGCATTGTTGTAACCCCCACCCACCACCACTGTCAGTTATTTTTCAAGGGGGAAAATCTTCGATCAGTATTGTTGAACATAACCCTTGTGAAACAATCAATAAAAATATATCTAATTCACCAATCCCTCACTTGATTCACTCCACCACAGCTAACACAACACCATCATATATGTTAGCTGCTTACTGATGGAGCAACGCTCGTCCATCTGTCTGGACCTTTTTACATGTTATGGTGAGCAGGGGCGGTTTCTGATATGAGCAATAAGGGCCACCGCCCAGGGTGGCATTCTGTGAAAGGTGGCCAATTTGCCAGAAAAATGCATCCAAACTAATGGAGAGAAGCTTCATCGTGCAACAAGACAATGACCCAAAACATACTGCCAACACAACAAAGGACTTCATCAGAGGGAAAAAGTGGAAGGTCTTAGACTGACCAAGTCAATCACCGGACCTTCATCCAATAGAGCATGCATTTTACCTCCTGAAGAGGAGATTGAAGGGAGAAACCACCAGAAACAAACAAGAACTGAAAGAGGCTGCAGTAAAGGCCTGGAAAAGCATTTCAAATGACGAATGCAACAGTCTGATGAAGTCAATGGGTCGCATGCTTGATACAGGTATTGCAAGTAAGGGTTATGCCACCAAATGTTAAATGTTATTCACTTTAAGTTAATTTAATCACATCTGTTCCAATACATTTGCTCACTTGAAAAGTGGGGGGATTCAAACAATAGCTGCTCCGTCCTAAGTTGTTTAACACATCTGGAAGTAAAAACCATGAAATAAAAGCTGCAATTCTGAACTTTTGTATCATATTCAACATTTGATCTGAAAGCCAAATGACTTAATATACAACAAAAACAAAGGAATTGACCTTTCCGTTCCAATACCTTTGGAGGGGACTGTATATGAAAAAAAAATCTTAAAACTTGTTGTACAAGGCCCCCTCCATGCTTGGGGCCCTAGTACAACATTCCAATCCCTCCCCACTTCAATGTCCTTGCAGCAGGGACAAAAGCGGTAACTTAACGTCAGCAACACATAAATGCACCGCACCGTGAGTCCGAGAAATTAAGACAGGTCAGCACCATTATAGCTGCACATTGCTTTATGTGAATAAACTGCCTCAGTCTACAAATACACTTCCAATAATGATATCTTGTTTGGTGTCCATGCACACTGTTTAGGAGAACATTTATTGTGCATGTTTTGATGTTAGTTATTTATTGCAGGCCATGTTTTCATCGGGCAACTCTGATATGACGTAGTATGAATATTAAATACATGTGATGTGGGTCTCATGCATCTTAAGAGAATGTTTTTCAACCTACTATCTCCTTAAAAGTATTGGTTTTAGTGAAAAAAAACAATTTTCAAAGCACACTGATTTTCTTGTATCGTAGTCACATATCAGACGTTTCTGACAAAACAAACCGCTTGAAAATCGCTTAAAAATTTAGAGTTATGATTTTTTTTTTCTGTGATGTGTTTATGCCCAACGTAAAGTTTCAATAAAAATTAATTGCTGTGATATTTTTCAAAGGTAAAGTATGTGCCTTGGCTCAATAAAGGTTGAAAATCACTGCTCTAAATAATGCCTTTTGACCAATCCATACTCCAGTCCGTTAGATGACGGTAATGCGCCAAACTCGGGTTTGCCAACCGCCAATCAAACTCAAGAAGGATAATACAAATCTGTTTCCGGTGGAAAGCTGCGCGCCGAAGTCGACCATAGTGTCTGCTTTTCAACGAGGATTCACACGGTAAGTCAATTTATTTAAATACATGTCAATTTTTTCGTCTATTAAAAAAATAGCTAATCAGGTTAACCGAACTCACTTGCTGTTTTGATAAACTAACGTTAAACCTAAAATAGTCAGGTTTTTGTCATACAAAAGATTACTTCAGTCTACTGGAGTTAGCTGCTAGCTTGTTTCCTCTGTGCTGGTAATTTGGGCAGCTAACATCTTAAATTTGAAACTTGCACGGCCTTTTTATCATAAAAGATAGCTCGGCTAACGTTAGCTGCTAGCGCTAACTAGAAGCTTTAGGGTATTTCTTATGCTGTTCTGTTTTTTTGGGAGGGCGTGGGGGGTTGTTTGGCTGCATGTCATTTCTTTTCTTTCCTCTTTCTGACTCTTTTTTGATTAATGCGATTTGTACTCCAGAACAGTTTATAATCCGGAAAATACAGCACTATACTAGATAAACTGTATTTTCCAGACTATAAATCACACTTATTCACTAATCCTGCAATTTATAGTCAGGTGTGACTTGTGATTTTATTTTATTTTTTAATGTCTACATTATGCGTTTTTTGACTAGTATGATTTATGCTCAGGAGTGGTCTGGAAAATACAGTCCATATATTTGTGAATGTGCGGATGTGTGTTAATGTCGTCTGTGTGTCTCAGATGACCCCATGCCCAGAAGCTCCCAAACCTTGGCAGCAGAAGACATCTTGCACAAGTGCCAAACGCCCGACAACGTTTGTGTGTTGCCTTTAGCTGTTTGATTTATAATTTCCCCCCGATATATTAGGGTCATATCTATTTTTTTCTATATAAATATAAAAAACATTGTTTTTTTACCTCAGCGCCTTCTGTAGCAGTGTAGCTTACTGACGCGGACTCTGGCAGAGCAGTCCCACAGCAATATCCAGTAGACAGAATGCCTTTTTTACTCATGTTATTTCGAGGGGTGGTACTAAAAAATGTATCCAATTAAATACAGGCTTTGTAATTAATTAATCTCGATTAATCACATTTCACTGCGATTGGCTGGCGACCAGTACAGGGTGTCCCCTGCCTCTCGCCCGGAGTCAGCTGGGATAGGCTCCTGCTCGCCCGTGACCCTAGTGAGGATAAGCGGGTATGGAAAATGAATGAATCAGTGTAATCGGTGTACCGGGAAATTGTGCACTGACAAAGTTTACATGTTGCTTGGAACACAAAATCCAATTAAAATCTTATTTTTTGAACAAATTATTTTTTTTGTAATTAATCGTGATCAAAGGGTTGGATTCCCGCCTCTAGTTATTTCTCTTTATCGGTGTTAAGAGGTTTTATGCAGGAATTTAAAATAATTATTTACATTGAATCCTTAGCTAGATGCAATTTAATCAACACCATTTTGTCCAATTCAACTACAATGCTTGTGCATTTCAGCTTGTGATGTTGTGCAGGGGGCTATCAGGAAGTAGTACCTCAAGACGCCTCCTATTTTGGCACGGATAGCCCCCTTTGCATCAAGCACAATTAACTGCGCAAGCATGAATTTGGATTGGCAGTCCAATTTGCCAAGCCGCAATTCAAAGAGCATCACTCTGTTTAGAAATGAATGGACTGTCTTCTTCCAGTTTTCTGAATAGTTCCATGTTTCTCTTGGATTCTGTTGTCAGGAGGACAAGTACGTCTCAGGTTTGGTCAAGAAGCAGCACCCAAATGAAGGATTCACTGTTTGTCAAAGAGTTGGCACGAGCTACAGTATTTGGGATAACCTTGGCTAACAGGAATCTGACATGGAAAGTGTTTCCCACCACTAACACCTTCAGATGGCCTCTGTCTCCATATAAACCACAGTCACTTAAAAGTATGTGGCTCCTATACACCTGCTGACTACTGTATTAGTTTAGCCTTCTGCAGTCCAACATTGTTCTCCATTGGTTAATGCTTGAAATACTACAAGTCATATTGTAGTTGTAAGGAGACAGTTCCCCTCACACACTTAGTAATGTCAGTCGTAACACCCTCATACATTTAAAGATTTTTTTGTGACATTAAATGATAATGTAATAATAATAATAATAATGACAAGTTATTGTCATTGTCTTGTAATGGCCCCAATCTAGGGCTGACTATTGCGGACAAGGATGGACTAAATCAGATTGAGAGTTTTAATAAAATTAGCAACCTGACAAGATTTCCCAAAAATGACAGTCTGTCAAAATGCCACTTCAACTATGCACCAAATATTTTGAAACTCTCATGATTGGTCCCGGACAAATTGATTTTTTTCTGTTTGGGGAAGAAATTGCCTTTTTGGGAAATGTATTTGGATGGAAAATCTGGTCAAAAAAATTATTCAAATTAAGAGTAAAACTGTATAACTTCCTTATTTCTCAACATACCTTCTCAGCAATCTTTTTTTGTCTTCTACGAGGGATTTATTTGTTATATGATCTAGCATTTATTAAATCACAATTTTTTTGCATTAAGCCGATTCTCCTAAAAATGGGATGAAAAGTATTTTTTATTAGATCTATTTTGTAATAATTTATCTTATAATTCGTTGATTGAATAGTAATACAATTAAATAGTCAATTTAGCTTAATTCTAATTACATAGTAAAATGAGAATAAATTATTTTATTTGTAAAATAAACATTTTATTCATTTACTTATTTTTCATTTAATTAAACCATTGGTAACTGATTTATTGTCAGTCAAATAAATTAACATGACTAAAACAATTTTACATATACATTTGTAATAAAAAAAATGACCAATTGCTTTATTATCAGTGAAATAATTATTTGATATATATTTTATAATTAATTATTTTAAATGGGAGTTAATTTTATTCATTTTTATTTGCGTAATTCATTTATCTAATTGAACAACTGGTTATTTGATTTATTGTAAATAAAATAAAACAATTTTTAAAGAACACAATATTATTGTATTATTCGAGTAAATAATTTTTTTATACACTAATTATTTCGATTTACCTCATCTGCATATGACCTGGCCCATTTGTCCATTTTAAAAACCCAATGTAGCCCTTGAGAAAAAAAAAATTTCCCCTGAATGCAGTCTAATTGGATGTCATTTTGGCTTCTAAAAATGGGACTCGTCATGCATATACCATATTAATTTCATCGTCAACACATTTTTATCCAACAAAATTTTAATTACATGTTTTTGTCATTGATTTGTAGACCCAAATTTAACAGTCTGTGTAAATATACATTCATTCATTAATTTTCCGTACCGCTTCTCCTCACGAGGGTCGCGGGCGTGCTGGAGCCATCCCGGGCAAGGGTGCACCCTGAACTCATCGCCAACCAATTGCAAGGCAAATATAAACAAAAAACCATTCACACTCACATTCACACCTACGGCTAATTTCTTCTTCTTCTTTTCCTTTCGCCTTGTCCCATTAGTGGTAACCACAGCGTGCCATCCTTTTCCATGTAAGCCTATCTCCTGCATCCTCCTCTCTGACACCAACTGCTCTCATGTCTTCCCTCACGACATCCGTCAAACTTCTTCTCTTTGGTCTTCCTCTAGCTCTCTTGCCTGGCAGCGCCATCCTCATCATCCTTCTACCAATATACTCACTCTCTCTCCTCTGGACGTGTCCAAACCATCAAAGTCTGCTCTCTCTAACTTTGTCTCCAAAACATCTAACCTTGGCAGTCCCTCTGATGAGCACATTTCTAATTTAATCCAACATGGTCACTCCTAGGGCGAACCTCAACATCTTCATTTCTTCATTTCTCCACCCTCGGTATCTCCCTGTAGCCTCTCTCTTACCCCTCCAAAAAAAACCTCCAACCCGCTCATTCATGCACATATACTTTTTCTTACTTTGGCTAATCTTCATTCCTCTCCTTTCCAGTGCATGCCTCCACCTGCTCCCTGCTTTCACTGCAGATCACAATGTCATCTGCAAACATCATGGTCCACAGGGATTCCAGTCACCACTGCAAACAGGAAGGGGCTCAGGGCTGAGCCCTAATGCAGTCCCACCTCCACCTTAAATTCCTCTGTCACACCTACAGGACACCTCACCACTGTTCTGCTTCCCTCATACATGTCCTGTATTATTCAAACATACTTTTCTGCCTCTCCAGGCTTCCACATGCAGTACCACAGTTCCTCTCTGGGTACTCTGTCATAGGCTTTCTCTTGATCCACAAAGACAATGTAGCTCCTTCTGATCTTCTCTGTACTTTTCCATCAACATCCTCAAGGCAAAGAAGGCATCTGTGGTACTCTTTCTAGGCATGAAACCATACTGTTGCTTGCAAATAGTCACTTCTGTCCTGAGTCTAGCCTCCACAACTCTTTCCCATAACTTCATCATGTGGCTTCTCAACTTTATTCCTCCATAGTTCCCACAGCTATGCACATCACCCTTGTTCTTAAAAATGGGCACCAGCACACTTTTCCTCCTCCTTCTCACCCGCTAGAATTCTGTTGAACAAGCTAGTCAAAAACTCCACAGCCACCTCTACTAGATGCTTCCATACCTCCACAGGAATGTCATCAGGACTAACTGCCTTCCAATTTTTCATTCACTTTAATGCCTTTCTAACTTCCCCCTTACTAAACATTGTCACTTCCTGGTCCACCACACTTGCATCCTCTACTCTTCCGTTTCTTTAATTTTCCTCATTCATCAACTCCTCAAAGTATTCTTTCCATCTATCCAACACACTACTGGCACCAGTCAACACATTTCCATCTCTGTCCTTAATCACCCTAACCTGCTCCACATCTTTCCCATCTCTATCCCTCTGTCTGGCCAACCTGTATAGATCCTTTTCTCCTTCTTTAGTGGCCAACTTGGCATACATGTCATCATATGCCTATTGTTTGGCCTTTGCCACCTCTACCTTTGCCCTACGTCGCATCTCAATGTATTCATTTCTCCTCTCCTTGGTCCTCTCAGTGTCCCACTACTTCTCAGCTGACCTCTTTCCTTGTATGATTTCCTGTACTGTGAGGTTCCACGACCAAGTCTCCTTCTCTCCTTTCCTACCATAAAATACCAGTACTCTCCTGCCATTATCGCTGATCACCTTGGCTGTAGTGGTCCAGTCTTCTGGAAGCTCCTCTGGTCCACCGAGAGCCTGACTCAGCTCTTCCCGAAAAGCCGCACAACACGCCTCCTTTCTCAGCTTCAACCACATGGTTCTCTGCCGTGGCCCAATGGTTAAGATCATCGCCTGCCACCGTGGGGGACCTAGGTTCAAGACCCCGACTGGACCATCCACCAACATCCCCCGGACTCACGGCTGTGGTGTCCTTGAGTAAGACACTGATACCCCGAAATGCTCCCCGGGTGCTTCAGCTGCCCCCTGCTCCAGTGTGTTCCACTAACGTGTATGTGTTCACTGTGATGGGTTAAATGCAGAGAACAAATTTCGTGTGCATGCATGCATGTTCATGACAATAAAAGATGATTCTTCTTCTTCTTCTGATACTTTAGATTAACGCTCATATTTGTTTGGCAAAGTTTTAATTCCGGATGCCCTTCCTGACGCAACCCTCTGCATTTATCCGGGCTTGGGACCGGCCTATAGTTTCCACTGGCTTGTGCCCCCCATAGGGCTGCATTACACATTATGCAATATTCTATGCATAAAATGGGCAATTCAAAATCAAACACTCATTGTTCTGAAAAGACTCCAGACACTTATTTTCACGCTCTTTGGCATTGTACACCTGTACTGCACATCGGGTCACTAGTTACACAGAAACTCTCCTCAGTTTTGAACTGTAGAATTTTAATTTCTGGGTGATTTCAAAAGGTATAGCGCTTCCAAATAAACATGCTCAACCAATACTTGTAATTCTAGCAATCGCTAAAAAAAAACAATATTGTTAAACTTGAAAGATAAACAAGCTATCAACATTAACCAATGGCAAAATCTTGTCATAGAGTACATTGGCTGAATAAGTATTTAACATGTCACTATTTTTCCCGTTAAATATACAAAAAAAAAACAGAATACAATGATTTGCAAATCATGTTCAACCTGTATTTAATTGAATACACTACAAAGAAAGACAAGATATATAATGTTCAAACTGATAAACTTTATTGTTTTTAGCAAATAATCATTAACTTAGAATTTTATGGCTGCAACACGTTCCAAACAAGCTGGGACAGATGGCAAAAAAGACTGAGAAACTTGAGGAATGCTCATCAAACACCGGTTTAGAACATCCCACAGGTGAACAGGCTAATTGGGAACAGGTGGGCGCCATGATTGGGTATAAAAGGAGCTTCCCTGAATTGCTCGGTCATTCACAAGCAAAGATGGGGCGAGGTTCACCTCTTTGTGAACAAGTGTGTGAGAAAATAGTCGAACAGTTTAAGGACAATGTTCCTCAACGTACAATTGCAAGGAATTTAGGCATTTCATCATTTACAGTCCATAATATCATCAAAAGGTTTAGAGAATCTGGAGAAATCACTGCATGAAAGAGGCAACGCTGAAAACCAACATTGAATGCCCGTGACATTCGATCCCTCAGTCGGCACTGCATCAAAAATCGACATCAATATGTAAAGGATATCAACACATGGGCTCAGGAACACTTCAGAAAACCAATGTCAGTAAATACAGTTCGGCGCTACATCCTTAACTGCAACTTGAAACTCTACTATGCAAAGCTAAAGTCATTTATCAACAACACCCAGTCATTTATTTATCAACAACACCCAGAAACTTCTCTGGGCCTGAGCTCCTCTATGATGGACTGATGCAAAGTGGAAAAGTGTTCTGTGGTCCGACGAGTCCACATTTCAAATTGTTTTTGGAAATTGTGGACGTCGTCTCCCTTGGCCAAAGACGAAAAGAACCATCCGGACTGTTATGGACGCAAAGTTCAAAAGCCAGCATCTGTGATGGTATGGGGTTGTGTTCGTGCCAATGGCATGGGTAACTTACACATCTGTGAAGGCAACATTAATGCTGAAAGGTACATACAGATTTTTGGAGAAACATATGCTGCCATCCAAGCAACGTCTTTTTCATGGACACCCCTGCTTATTTCAGCAAGACTTCAACAGCGTGGCTTCGTAGTAAAAGAGAGCGGGTACTAGACTGGCCTGCCTGCAGTCCAGACCTGTCTCCCTGCAGTCCAGACCTGTCTCCTCCTGAAAATATGTGGCGCATTCATTATGAAGCGTAAAATACGACAACGGAGACCCCGGACTGTTGAACAGCTGAAGCTGTACATCAAGCAAGAATGGGAAAGAATTCCACCGACAAAGATTCAACGATTAGTGTCCTCAGTTCCCAAACGTTTTTTCTACTCTGAGATCCTCCCAGATGACCGAGCTTCCCACCCTATCTCTAAGGGAGAGCTCGGACACCCTGCGGAGGAAACTCATTTCGGCCGCTTGTATCCGCGATATTGTTCTTTCAGTCACGACCCATAGGTGAGGGTAGGAACGTACCATCACCATCACTGCAGACGCTGCACCGATCCGCCTGTCGATCTCCCGTTCCATTCTTCCCTCACTCGTGAACAAGACCCCAAGATACTTGAACTCCTCCACTTGGGGCAGGATCTCATCCCCGATCTGGAGAGGGCACGCCACCCTTTTCTGACTGAGGATCATGGTCTCAGATTTGGAGGTGCTGATTCTCATCCCAGCCGCTTCACACTCGGCTGCGAACTGCTCCAGTTAGAGTTGGAGGTCATGGCTTGATGAAGCCAACAGAACCACATCATCTGCAAAAAGCAGAGATGCAATACTGAGAATACTCAGCTGCGCCTAGAAATTCGCCAAGGTCCTCCACCTCTGGCCATCACCCATCTCACATTGCACCTGACCCCTATGGCCCCGCCCACAGGTGATGAGCCCATGGGAAGGGGGACCCACGTTACCCCACACGAACCACATCATCTGCAAAAAGCAGAGATGCAATACTGAGGCCACCAAACCGGACCCCCTCTACGCCTCGGCGGCTGCACCTAGAAATTCTGTCCATAAAAGTTATGAACAGAATCGGTGACAAAGGGCAGCCTTGGCGGAGTCCAACCCTCACCGGGAACAAGTCCGACTTACTGCCGGATATGCGGACCAAACTCTGACTCCGGTCCTACAGGGACCGAACAGCCCATATCAGGTGGTTTGGTACCCCATACTCCCGAAGCACCCTCCACAAGACTCCCCGAGGGACACGGTCGAACGCCTTCTCCAAGTCCACAAAACACATGTAGACTGGTTGGGCGAACTCCCATGAACCCTCGTAGACCCTGCAGAGGGTATAGAGCTGGTCCACTGTTCCACGGCCAGGACGAAAACCACACTGCTCCTCCTGAATCTGAGATTCGACTTCCCGACGGACCCTCCTCTCCAGTTGAATTGTCCAATTGAGGAGGTCTTCGAAGTATTCTCCCCACCGACTCACAACGTCCCGAGTCGAGGTCAGCAGCGCCCCATCCCCACTATACACAGTGTTCGTAGTGCACTGCTTTCCTCTCCTGAGACGCCGGATGGTGGACCAGAATTTCCTCAAAACCATCCGGAAGTCTTTCTCCATGGCCTCACCGAACTCCTCCCATACCAGAGTTTTTGCTTCAGCAACCACCAGAGCTGCATTCCGCTTGGCCACCAACGGGTTCGGGGATTGCCGCCACAACAGGCACCGACAACCTTACGGCCACAGCTCCGGTCGGCGGCCTCAGCAATGGAGGCACGGAACATGGTCCACTCGGACTCGATGTCCCCCCGCCTCCCCCAGAACATGAGCAAAGTTCTGTCGGAGGTGGGAGTTGAAACTCCTTCTGACAGGGGATTCTGCCAGACGTTCCCAGCAGACCCTCACAATACGTTTGGGCCTGCCACGTCGGACCGGCATCTTCCCCCACCATCGGAACAAACTCACCACCAGGTGGTGATCAGTTGACAGCTCCGCCCCTCTCTTCACCCGAGTGTCCAAAACATGCTTCATCGATCATCGAACTTTTGTCTTACTACATAAGTTTTTTTAAAATATGGAAATTCAGACAAATTGTTCTGGAATTTCTATAGGTTGGCAGCTCTGCAGTCATAGCAATGAATGCAATTTTACTAATAATTGGCATAATAATTTTCTCTGGTGTTTCGATTTTCGGCCTTAGGTGTCTCCCCCTTCGCCCCTCCACCCGTTTCAGTCAATAATTTTAATTTCGGTGCATCAGTAATTTTGAGATCATTATATTTTGAAATACCTGCAGGGAAAAGTAATTTATTTATTTGTGATGTTTGTAATTGTTAAATAAACCTTCTGCTTTATATAATGCTAATTAATTTAGTCTGGTCCAGTTTTCTACATTTATAAACTTACATACAATAAATATTGAGTCATATTGAATATCGACATGGGGGTTGTGATTTCAAATTTAGGCCATATTGCCCAGCACTAGCACCAAGTAAGAAAGTGGGTTTCAGGATGTGCACCTGTGTCTCCATTCAAAAAATGGAGACACTTCCCTTCATCCGCTAGGCGGAAGTGTCTCCTTTGCGAGAGAGAGAGACAGACAGCGGCTGAAATACGTATTTAACACATCATTGCAAAGGGTTGGCACGGTGGACAACTGGTTAGAGTCAGGCTGACGCTCTAACCAGTCGGCCACCGTGCCGCCCAGATCCCCTTCCATCAAAGTCAATTGTTTGCCTATTGTTTTACGCAAAACATAGCTCAAAATTAGTCTGTGACCTTGTTTAAATTTGACATCTAAGTTTGTCGATTGAATGAAATAGCCTCTGAACACCAAACTGCTTGCAAAAATAGGTGGATTTAAATTTGCTATCGTTGTAACGTACTGTGCCCTGAGATTGGCTGGCGACCAGTTCAGGGTGTACCGCGCCTCTTGCCCGAAGATAGCTGGGATAGGCTCCAGCACGCCCGCAACCCTAGTGAGGAGAAGCGGCTCAGAAAATGGATGGATGGATGGAGGTAACGTACCATAGGTTCGGCAATTAATATTCAAGTACCTGCCCACTTTGTGGTTGCTACATGCCCACTAATCTCAGGAAAAATGGCTGAGTGTCAACCTGAACTACACCCTGAACTAATCACCAGCCAATCGCAGGGCACATATAAACAAACAACCATTTGCACTCACATTCACACCTACGTTCAATGTCGAGTCTTCAATTAACCTACCCTGCATGTTTTTGGGATGTTGGAGGAGACCGGAGTACCCGGAGAAAACCCATACAGACACGAGGAGAACATCCAAACTCCACACAGGCGGGGCCGGGATTTGAACCCCGGTCCTCAGAACTGTGAGGCAGACGTGCTAACCAGTCACCTACCGTGCCCCCTCATTTCAGATTCAGTTCGACAAATTCAATGTCAAATTAGGTGTGACAGAGGGTTAGTAAAAATAAGCTTTCACACAGTGCTGGAAGTGTATTTCCAGGTTTGACGCGAACTGCCATCTAGGCGGCCGCTGCACCCCAACCCATGAAAGTACAGTGTATAAAAGCATACATGTTGTAGTTGACCACAATACTTAAACTGAAGATGGCGCCCTAAAAACAATCAGCGATATATAGTTTAAAAAAATGTCTGATTGTCGAGTCTGATGATAATAACTAAATCACTGTTTGGGCATTCAAAAAGCCACCTCAAAATGTGGCTTCCATTTTGTGACGTCAGGGGTTGAATGCTTTGGCCTGAGGGAGCGGTGGCCGTCGCTTGTAAACAATTATCCTCCTTCTGTTCATTAAATTATGTTTTATTGTATTGTGTCAAGTTTGCTTTGGGGTCCACAATTTGGCGGTACCCCAATGTAACACGCACTGCGCCCCTCCTCTTCCGTCATTAAAATTAAGGGATTGTTTCGTTTGTAACGGAAATATTTAAATGAATACTGACTGGTCATCATGATAATAGTTGTTTTTCTACTTTGTGTTGCAAAAAAAAATTTGACTTGATGGCAGCAAACTTCATAAAATCTGCCCACATCACTTCACAGTTACCTTGCAGTGAAAAGTAATGTATCTGTTGTGTTTTGGGCTCAATTTTCAGTTTTTTTTTAGCTAAATGTCTTTTTTATTATCACAATGAAGAAGTGATGTCCATGGAATCAGAGCATGAAATTATACAAAAATATGTACAAGTGTAAAAAAAGGCAAAAAAAAGGACTAAATTCAGCAATAGTAAAGTGAAAAGAAATATTCGAAAAACTGCTTCATTCTTTACATTCTATTTAAGTGAAGTAGAATGTTTTTCTTATGAAAACTTTTCTTTACATTCTATGCTTACAATTTAGGACTATGTTTTTTTAATACAGTACAAGAGTGCTATTTTTCTTATTAAAAAAAACACAGAACATTTACTTTTAAATGCATTCATTTCAACAGGGAATGTTGATTTGAGATACAAATGCTTTGAGTGATGAGTGCGGTCATGTAATGCATTAAACTCATTAGTCAAGGTACCACTTGTTAAAATATTACCCAAATCATTGCCTGTACAGTCAATAAAGGCTTCATTTTGGCAACAGTTTGGGATTCTGTCCATCTGCGGTTCGTTCTTGAGGTTTCTTATTTCCCCCTAAATGGGGTTTTGAGTCTTTTCCTTGCCCGATTGGGGGGTTTAGATCAGGGGGATGTCGTCGGTCTTTGTCAGTTGTGTGCCTGTGAAGCCCTTTGTGACTCTTTTGTGATTAACAGCTATACAAATAAACTTGAAGAAACCTACTCTAAAATACATCTGACAATTTTATGTATCGGAGGTGGGGAGAATGTAAACATTTTTCTTCAAAGATTTGAAAGCAATAACTGCGATGTCATCCAGTTATTATTACCTTTAAACATATATCAAGGAATAGATTCATTTAGGAAATAGCTTCCTCTAGAATTAGTGGAAAAGGCACAATGAGAGGAAAAATGAGCAGATTGACGAAGAGAACAATAGTCAGAGGTGGGTGAAGACAGCATTGAGGAGATGTTTTCCTTGAGGGCTGAGTTATGTAGATCAGAGCCTCAGGGATTGTGTGAACTGCTATAGCCTGCCCCCTGTCTCTGGAAACAGCATGAAGGCAGTCTTCACTGCCATATGATGAATGAACAAATCCAATCACAAAAAGAAATAGGGAAATAAAAACAACAGACTTCATTATCATGCAAGAATATATTTTGGGCTGCAGTGTCTATTGAGATTTTTTGACAAATGTCTGGAGGATGGGAATGAAAGTAGCTCTGTCAGTGGCTGGCGTTTGAGACTTGATGTGGGTCAAAAATATGACAATTAGGACTGTCGTTTGAGAGCTGCCCGTTTTAAAAGAATTTTTCGGGACCTTTCCATTGAGGCTTAATTTCAAATCTTCTTAACCAAGAGGTGATAAGTCTCATTCCTTTATTCTGCTCAAAGTAAAATTTGCATATTAATAAAGACACCCGCAAATAATCTAATTGCTAAATCAATCATGTTATAGTAATATATAACACTGCATTAATCCATGTTAATTGCACAGTGGTGCCCCCAATGGTTGCCAGTGTCAACAAAACATTGCACACACATTAGATTTTTTTGTTTACTAATCAGTGTTGGGAAAGGTTTGCAATTATATATATATATATATATATATATATATATATATATAACTGAGTATTACATCATTGCAAGATCGTCTGTGATGTTTGAGAGAAGAAATTGCATCGCACATGAACGCAGTCTGCAAGGGACATGCGCCAGAACATGTAGCACATTCCAAACTGCGAAAGATTAGACATGTCATAGTGACGATTTGGATTCCCACTAATTGAAATCAAGTCTATGAACGCCGCTGTTTGCGCAAACCGAGTGGATGTGCGCAGGTCTGTCATCCGTCTGCAAGGGGATCTCGCCAAAGAAGCATGACGAATGTTTACCCACATTATCCTTTTCCACTCAGCAATATTGACATGAAACATAGGTGAATTTAGCCCCCAACCCACACACCTAGCATCACTATATTCTCTTATGTCGTGCGATTATGAAATTCAGAGCACTGCATTGGCTGCTTCAATTTATCAGTCGTGTCATGCCACATTACCGAATTCCGAGTATAGACTTTGAGAAGCATGTGCATTTACCATGTAAGAGTGTCCAATCCACTGCTTGGTCCACAGTAGTCCTCTGTGCGCTGCGTATCACTGGAACATGGAGCCTTTTTTGGTCGACATAGCCCGTAAAAAATGCAAGGATGATATGCTAGAAATAAAAAATCCCAAAATAATGTGTTCGAACAAACACATCGGCGGACAAAAAAAAGGGGCATTCCACTCTGCCAAAAAAATAATAATTCGTGGTTAATCGCATGTGTTTCAAGAATTCACGTCGATAATAAGAATGCCATTCTACGGCAATCGAACATGCAGCCACTACGTACTGAGTGTTTGACGCACAAGCGACTACTTCACAAATGGCGCTGATGCTGGAAAGATGAACCGGACCGCCCGCTCCTCACGAACCAGGCTGCACTTGGCTGAAGGGGGGTGGGGGGAGCACCTTCCTCTCCCTACAGCTTTAATGGAGCAGAGGGGTGGGAGACAACCACAACAGCTTGCTTTGTTCTTTAAAGACATGAATTAATTATGTAAATTCTAGTCTTCTGGTTGTATGTATACTGTGTAATTACCTAGATGTGTGAATGTATGTAAATAAATCTTACTGCAACCGCATACACAGCTTTCCAGCAGGATCGTTCTGTGCTCGGATGCATGCTGGTGCCTTTATGCTGTTAACACAAGCACAAGTAAACGCACGTTGTGTTTGGTCATTTGCTATGACCGGCATAGACAAAGCACACAAACTAATTAGTAATTACTGGAATTAAATAAGGTTGTCAAAACAGTATGTAAATCGAATGAAAAACGCCCAATTAACACAATGTAATTGCAAATTAGCCTACTAACAGCAATCTGCGAGTACTGTAGTGGTTATTTTAAAAACCCAACAACAACAAATAATGCAGGGTTGCAATAAAAATCCACAGTTCGGTAGCTGTCTTGGTTATTCGTATACGTTGATTGTTAGGAAAAGCAATTATGTCTTGTATAGTCAGGTGAAAACTGAAAGAATGAGGAGGTCTGACATTTGACACATTATTGTGACAGTACGATCATGTTAAAAGTAGATGAGATTGGATGCAAGAGACCATTTCTGTATCTTAATATTATTACTTCCAACAACATGCCTTTCATCCCTTTGGCAAGGAAAATTAGTTATTCACTGTCACTAAAATGAAGCGGAATTGTATCGTTATACTAGGCACAAAAAAATTATCTTATAAAATATAAAAGTAAAACGGGCTCTGAAAGCTCAACCCTCGAATTGCATACAAGATCATTTGCTTTTCCAACCATATGTGTCACTGTTGGGGTTGTCGAAGGCTAGGAAGGCAAGGCAAAAAAATGTGGAGGACCCAAGTGCAGGGAAGCAGGGAGGCAAGGCAGGAGTGCAGGAGTCTCCAAAAAATAATATTTAATCTTCAAAAAGGGGCAAACAAGGAACATGGATAAAGCAAAACCAAACAAAGTCCCACAACAGATAGCAACCAAACCAAAGTAACAAAGAAACACTTAAATACCTAAAACTGGAAACAAACTATGACTGGTGAGTAAGACGTGGAACAGATAGGGACAATGACATACTGCAAAGACAATGAAACGACAAGAACTGAAAGAAACCAGGGAACTAAATACAAACAGATTGACGAGACAACGAGGAACGCCTGGACAAGACACGAGTGGCTGGAGGGAGCTGATTGGTCGACATAAGGCAGAAGGTTGACGAGAACAGGTGGACACAACAACCAAATGAGCACAGGAAAACATGGAACAAAACTAAACCCAAACCAAAACACAGACCATGACAATATGCGTGTATCGCAGATAGGGAAAATTATTTTGATAATTTGTGTAATAGGTATTTATTTTTTATTTCACCGAAATACTTGGCTTTCTTTTTTACTTTTCACTGGGGTTGTTATTATCAAACGTTTGTAGCTTTATTGACTTTGTTTCCTGTATTTTCATGGGATTGAGTTTTTGTTATGTATGGTGTGATATGATTCTGGTGGATATGACGTGGTTGCTCCCGTCTCAGTCAGTTTGATTTCTGTTTGATTTTCAAGGCCTGGCTGGAGTGCTGTCCATATCACCCACAGTAATTGCCCCTGGTCCTGCCATTTGTGCATCGGAACACATTTGAGTGTAGTTGGATGTGCAGATTACTCCAACTCCTTAACAACCTGAAGTGAAGGAAGGTCCGGTGACAAAGCGGATGGTGGATATGCAAAGCAAAATTTTTGTATAGCGCATTTCATACACAAGGTAACTCAAAGTGCTGTACATGATTAAAAGAAAGCATTTAGAAACCAATGGGGAAAAAAACTGTTTATAAACATTTAAAACAGAGAAAAATAAAAGTATAATTAAAATTACAGTGAATGGAAATATAATTTAAAAGTGAAAACATTATAAAAATTATAGTGAAAACATTATAAAAACATAAACAAAAAACAAAAAATAATTTAAAAAAATATATAAAACATTTTTATAGGAATCCAACAGTCTATAGTTCGACCCTGCTGAATCCCCAATAAATTGACCGTGGCTGAACAAGGTGGACAACCAGCAGCCCCGTCATTAGTAAGTAAAATATAAAGGAATCACCTTCCTCATCTGTCAGCAAGATACAAAAAACAGCTTATGACAGTGTTTAAATATTAACAGTGGCTCGCTCTCAAACATCTCTGTACTGTATATCTATATATACAGCGGCTGAAATAAGTATTTAACACGTCACATTTTTCTCTATAAATATATTTCCCATGGTGCTATTGACATGAAAATTTCACCAGATGTTGGGAACAACCCAAATAATCCATACGTACAAAAAAGTAGAACAAATAAGCTCAGAAATCTTGTGTGTAATAATATGAAATGGAACAGGAAAACTGTATTGAACACGCCAACTGGGATTTATTTAATACTTTGTACAAAAGCCTTTGTTTGCAATGACATGTTCAAGACGCCTCATGTATGGAGAAACTAGTTGCATGCATTGCTCTGGGTGTGATTTTGGCCCATTCCTCCACACAAGTACTCTTCAAATCTTGAAGGTTCCATGGGCTTCTTTTATGGACCTTGAGTTTCAGTTCTTCCCATTGATTTTTGATTGGATTCAAGTCAGGTGATTGGCTGGGCCAATCGAGCAGCTTTATTTTTTTCTTTAAAACCAATTGAGACTTTGCTTGGCAGAAGGTTTTGGATCATTATCTTGGTGAAATGTCCACCCTCGTTACATTTTCATCATCCTCATAGAGGACAGCAGATTTTTGTCACGAATGTGTTCCCACCTCAGTAATTCACTGTTGGTATGGTGTTTTTAGGGTTATGTGCAGTGCCATTTCTCTTCCAAACGTGGTGTGCATTAATGGCATCCAAACAGTTACATTTTGCTCTCATCCGACCAGACTATATTTTGCCAGTATTTAATTGAATTGTCCAAATGTTGTTCAGCAAACTTTAAACCAGCTTTGATATGCTTTTTTTCAGCAATGGGGTCTTGCATGGTGAGTGTGCATACAGGCCATGGCGGCAGAATACATGACTCACTGTTTTCCTTGTGACAACTTTACCTGCTAATTCCAGGTCTTTTTTAAGCTCTCCACATGTGCTCCTTGGCTCTTGGACAACTGTTCTGATTATTCGTTGCACCCCTCTGTCAGAAATCTTGCAAGGAGCACCTGCTCAAGGCAAATTATGGTGTTATGATTGGCTTTCCACTTACGTATTATGGCCCCAACCGTGCTCACTGGAACGTTCAGACGCTTAGAGATGCGCCTGTGACCAATGCCATCATTAGGTTTTGCAACAATTAGTTTGCGATGGTCTTGAGACAGCTCTTAGCTCTTTCCCATCATGAGATGTGTCTTGACACACACCTTGGCAATGAGACCTTTTTGTAGGCCACCAATTAGGACTGAACCAGCTAATTTTCATTTGCACTGACAAGGGCCTGGATTGCTTTTTGATTATTGATAGATTTTAGGTGTTGTCTTGGCTTTCCATGTCTGTTTGCACCTCCCTTTCTTCATGTGTTCAATACTTTTTCCCTGTGTCATTTCGCATTTTGACACACTTAATTTCCGAGTTTATTTGTTCTACTTTGAATGTCTGGATTACTTGGGTTGCTCCCAACATATGGTGAAATTTTCAGGTCAATAGCACCTTTGCAAGTATATCCAGCCATCCATTTTCTGTCCTGCTTATCCTCACAAGGGTCACAGGGGTGCTGGAGCCTATCCCAGCTATCTTTGGACGAGAGGCGGGGTACACCCTGAACTGGGCGCCAGCCAATTTATGAGCAATTTAGACTCTTCAATTAACCTACCATGCATGTTTTTTTGGGATGTGGGAGGAAACCGGAGTACCCAGAGAAAACCCATGCAGGCACAAGGGAAAACATGAAAACTCCACACAGGCGAGGTCGGGATTTGAACCCCAATCCTCAGAACTGTGAGGCAGATGTGCTAATTAGTCCATCGTGCCAACCCTTTGCAATGATGTGTTAAATACTTATTTCAGCCGCTGTCTCTTTCTCTCTCTCTCTCGCTCTCTCTTTAGTCTATGCTCTCAAAGGAGACACTTCCGCCAAGCGGATGAAGGGAGGACCTTCCTACACGTGATTTTTTTTCAACTTTAAACTGCGTTACGTTTGTCTCAAAAAATAAATGCACGTGCCTGCTGATTTACAAACACACTTTCAACAATTCACAAGCAAAATTGAATATTTTCAAATGGTAAGTAATGATAAATGCACACGCAACATTAAAAAACACGTGTAAATTGCGGATATATTTGTGAATTTGAAAAACGTGCAAATAATTTGTGGATTTCAAAAACGTGTGAATCGCGGATATATTTGTGAATTTGAAAAACATGTAAATCGCAGATATATTGTGTATTTGAAAAACGTATAAATCCCGGATATATTTGTGGATTTGAAAAATGTGTAAATCGCAAATATACTTGTGTATTTAAAAAATGTAAATCCCAGATATATTTGTGGATTTTAAAAACCCATGCAAATAATTTGTGGCTTTGAAAAACGTGTAAATCACGGATATATTTTTGGATTTGAAAAAAACGTGCAAATAATTTTTAGACTTATCTTTCCCCATAGGTTCCAGGTGGGGGCGATGGGAGAAAGATCTTGGCGTGGTGTGCATTGGATTTCAATACTGACAATAACTTTCATCCTGTCTGTCACATCTAACAGGGCATTTAGGCGAGTAGAGAGTGAATTTTGCATTGGGCTTTGCTCCATTGGGGCAGGGAGGGGTGTGGGAGATTCCAAGTGCTGCCTCATCTCATTCTTCATTCGTTCCTCTGATTGTTTGGGTGACACTGGCGACTCCATCTGTGCCTTGTGGCGCCTTATCTCTTGTTCCTCCAATTGTTTGGGAACAACTGGAGACTCATGTGCTTTTTGTCCTTCAGCTGCGTCAACAAGGCCAATGTTTTCCTCTCGGGCCGCTGAGTGATGTACACAGTAAAAAAATTTGGCAGCCAATAACTTAACCCCTTGTCTATTTAGACAGAAACCGTCTGCCTTGTGACCTTTTTTCTTGTCTCACATAACGTCTGCGCTCCCAAAAACAGAAATTGTCAATGAAGCCCACGGATAGCGCAGTACACTGTCTTTGAGGCACTTATTTAATTGACTGAGCCTCCTGAAATGTTCATCTCCAAATCCTACCATTGGGCAAGGTCCACTTATGAAAACCTCAGCATCTAAATATTGCACTTTCGTTAGGAGATCAATGAAATCTCGCTTCAGTGCCTCTGATTGCTGCTTGACAACATCCATGGTCCCTGTGTATGACAGAATTACAGATTTCACAGTTGGATGCTCATGAGTGATCTCCAGGATTTTTTTTTTGAGCTATTAGACACTATATCCTTGGTAAAACATAGTACTTTGGTGTACTTCTCACTGCAAAAATGTTTCACATCCTCGAGAGCGTCATCACCAACTATGAACGTTTGGGGTGTCATTTTTTACTTGTATGATTTAGTTTCATAGCTTTCAGTAAGTAGTAAGCGAGTCATTTCTATTCTAAATGGCTTGCTCGTCTATGATAAAAAAACAATGAAAAAAAATTACCATATCAAAAGCTGCTTCTGACATTCTGTTTAGAGATGATGATTTCTCAGAAGGTGGAGTTCAGGGCATGGACAACAGCACAGAGGTCAGTTGGACCCACGATATTCATTTTAGGGGGGAAAATGTAGTGACTTCTTTTACGGTGTTTTACACAAGCACTACAATAACGTTCCTCCTTATATCATTTCATTTCAACATGTAATAGAATAGTGTAGTGTTTCTTTTTTCTTTTGTGTATTTAGTTGGTCATCGGTGGACAGAAATAAAAGGAAACTGAAGAACATATGCAACTACATGCAAGTACTTTCCTGGAATGCTGTAAAGTTACTAGATTTGTATTTACAGCGGCTGAAATAAGTATTTAATATGTCAAAATTTTTCTCAGTAAATGTATTTCCAAATGTGTTACAGACATGACATTTTCACCAGCTGTTTGGAACAACCCAAGTAATCCATACATACAAATCCATACGTACAAATAAGATCAGAAATTAAGTTGTGTGTAATCATGGGAAATGACAAGAAAAAAGTATTGAACACATGAAGGGAGGTGCAAAAAGACATGGAAAACCAAGACAACACCTAAAATCTATCAATAATCAAACAGAAATCCAGCCCCTTGTCAGTGCAAATGAGTATCAGCTGGTTAAGTCCTAATTGATGGCCTACAAAAAGGTCTTATTGCCTAGGTCTAAGTCAAGATAACCTCATGATGGGAAAGAGCACAGAGCTGTCTCAAGACCATCGCAAAGTAATTGTTGCAAAACCAAGATGGCATTGGTTAGAGGCACATATCTAAGCTTCTGAATGTTTCGGTGAGCACGGTTGGGGCCATCATACGTAAGTGGAAAGCCAATCATACCACCATAAATTTGCCTTGATAAGGTGCTCCTCGCAAGATTTCTGAAAGAGGAGTGCAAAGAAAAATCAGAAGAGTTGTCCAAGAGCCATGGACCACCTGTGGAGAGCTTCAAAAATATCTGGAATTAGCAGGTATTGTTGTCACAAGGAAAACAGCACACAAGACCCCATTGCTGAAAAAAAAAGCATGTCAACGCTCGTTTAAAGTTTGCTGAACAACATTTGGACAAGCCAGTTAAATATTGGGAGAATATAGTCTGGTCTGATGAGAGCAAAAATTAACTCTTTGGATACCATAATGCACACCATGTTTGGAGGAGAAATGGCACTGCACATCAGAATCAGAATCAGAATCATCTTTATTTGCCAAGTATGTCCAAAACACACAAGGACTTTGTCTCCGGTAGTTGGAGCCGCTCTAGTACAACAGACAGTCAATTTACAGAACACTTTGGGGACATAAAGACATTGACAAAAAACAATTGTGCAAAAAGATGCAGAGTCCTCTAGCACTTAGAGCAGTTCGAATGACTAATATTGCAATAGTCCGGTGCAATGACCATTGTGCAAAGGGCGCTGAGACTTCAAGGAGTGTATGCGGTTTAAAGTGACGAGTAGTGCGATAATCTGGGACAATGTTGGTTGTGCAAATGTTACAGATACTCATCAATCAGTGTGCAAATGGGGCAGATGCTACTCTGGCATGAGTGGCCAGTATATCCAAATAGTGCAGCATGGCGAGACAACGACAGTGAATGCATGAGTAATACATAATTGGCCCGACAGAAATGTGACAACGAACTCAAGTCAAAAAATTGCCAGCTTGTTGTAATGGAATTGTAGGTCAGGTGTTTAAGAAGTTGATCGCAAGAGGGAAGAAGCTGTTGGAATGTCTACTAGTTCTAGTTTGCATTGATCGGTAGCGCCTACCTGAGGGAAGGAGCTGGAAGAGCTGGTGACCGGGGTGCGGAGGGTCAGAGAGGATTTTGCACGCCGTTGTCTTAGTTCTGGCAGCGTGCAAGTCCTCAATGGTGGGTAGGTGGGTACCGACAATCCTTTCAGCAGTTTTGATTGTCCGTTGCAGTCGGAGTTTGTCCTTTTTTGTAGCAGCACCAAACCAGACTGTGATGGAAGAACACAGGACCGATTCGATGACCGCTGTGTAGAACTGTCTCAGCAGCTCCGGTGGCAGGCCGTGCTTTCTCAGAAGCCGCAGGAAGTACATCCTCTGCTGGTGTGTGACTCAAGATGGCAAAAGAAAATACCCAAATATCTGTCTGTCAGGTATATTATGATAGGTACACGATTACCTAATGTATTATGTTTGTTTTCCCATTTTTGTTTTTTGAATAATAAAACAAAATGCTTGCTGTGGTTAGGTGTTCTATAAAAGCAAGCAAGCAAACTTGTTATCTGACTAAAAATATGTTTTAAATATAATTTTGCCCTCAGCTTACTTGTGAGCAAAATGTACAGTACAACCCATGCTGCTTCTTTAACTGTCAATTTCCCTCTTGTCCCTTACAAATGAACCAATACAAATAAAATGGAATTACATGTTGTCTATCATCAGTGGCCTGCCGCAGATTACAACAGCTCAGGCCTGATGATCTACTCAGGTGTTGGAAACTCAACTCAGCAGAGGCCAAGGTGAGTTTTTCGTCAATCTTATGGCTGTCTCAAGAAATAATACAGTACAAATATGTATAAGGTAATTATAAACATCCATGCTTTACTGAGTGAAGTTAACTTTCTCAATGAAATCAGGTCTACTGACAGTAATTTGGATTTCTTGCAGACGTTTGTCAAAATCTGTAAAAAAAAAATCAAATAAAATACATTTAAAAACGTTATTTGTAGCTGGCACGGTGGCCGACTGGTTAGCACACAGTTCTGAGGACCGGGGTTCAAATCCGGCCTCGCCTGTGTGGAGTTTGCATGTTCTCCCCGTGCCTGCATGGGTTTTCTCCATGTACTCCGGTTTCCTCCCACATCCCAAAACATGCATGGTAGGTTAATTGAAGACTCTAAATTGTCCGTAGTTATGAATGAGAGTGTGAATGGCTGCGATTGGCTGGCAACCAGTTCAGGGTGTTCCTCGCGTCTCGCCTGAAGATAGCTGGGATTGGCTTCAGCACGTACACAACCCTAGTGATGATTAGTGTAACGGAAAATGAATGAATGAATGTATGCTATTCGTATTTAGGGTTGTGTGTGAAATGCATTTCATAATTATGTAATTAAACCATGTGGATATATTGTACATAAAATGTGTTTAAATACTTTGAGTTAGTTTTATATTTCTTGTTTTAAATACACAACCATGAACAAGCTTTATATAGGGCACTGATGTTTTTGAACTGGAAGGAGATACAAAATGTAACACTGACTTCTGAGTGGCAGTTGTGAAGAAGGAACCATTCATTTTCAGTTCTTTATTTTTAACAATTGAACAATTTCAAAATGGTAGAGGTAAATGTGTAGACATTCCCGGAAGTAAGTTTAAAAATACGCTGCAAACAAATCTACAAACTTTGAAATTATGAAAAGTGGTTCCTCGTTGACTGCTTTGTCCGAATCATATAAAATGTCCTCGGGGATTTTTCACATTATATATTAGTGATAGGCGGCCTTGGTGGAATTGTCTGTTGTCCTCTCCAGGGACACAAAGGTCATCAGCTGTCCAGATGTCATTCTACATTCGTCTGGCGAGGTGTATAATTCGCTCGTCCAAGATCAAGGTGTCCATGAGGTTTGTCATGTGTCTGCATTTATGGCAGACACCAATCCATTGATCAGGGGCTGAAGAGTCACAATAGCTTCCACAGATGTCTCGGGGAGGATGTCAAAACATGGAGCTGGGGTCGCGTCTCAGAAATGTTATCACACTATGTAATTACTCAGGCAGCCGTAGCCCAATGGTTACGATCATGGGTAATGGGTAGAGCCTCCACCTTCACTGACTGCTCGAGCCAAGAGCGGAAGCTGATAAACCAAGTGACAACTCTTAAGAGAGGCCAATATTTTGTAACCTTTCACGTCGTATGGAATTAAATCAAATGCCTTTGCCAGATCCACAAAAACAGCAGAAATATTATCTGTTGTCTATGGCACATACAGTGGGTACGGACAGTATTCAGACCCCCTTAAATTTTTCACTCTTTGTTATATTGCAGCCATTTTGCTAAAATCATTTAAGTTTTTTTCCTCAATGGACACACAGCACCCCATATTGAACAAAAAAAAAAAATATTGAAATTTGTGCAATTTATTAAACAAGAAAAACTCAAATATCACACAGCCATAAGTATTCAAGACCCTTTCCTCAGTATTTAGTAGAAGCACCCTTTTGAGCTAATACAGCTATGAGTCTTTTTGGGAATGATGAAGTTTTTCACACCTGGATTTGGGGATCCTCTGCCATTCCTCCTTGCAGATCCTCTCCAGTTCTGTCAGGTTGGATGGTGAACGTTGGTGGACAGCCATTTTCAGGTCTCTCCAGAGATGCTCAATTATTATGCTTATTTTAGTTTAAGTCAAGGCTCTGGCAGGGCCAATCAAGAACAGTCACAGAGTTGTTCTAAAGCCACTCCTTCGTTATTTTTGCTGTGTGCTTAGGGTCATTGTCTTGTTGGACGGTGAACCTTCGGCCCAGTCTGAGGTCCTGAGCACTCTGGAGAAGGTTTTCATCCAGGATATCCCTCTACTTGACCGCTTTCATCTTTCCTTCGATTGCAACCAGTCGTCCTGTCCCTGCAGCTCCTGTCCCATTTTAGCAAATGGCTGCAATATGACAAAGAGTGAAAAATCTGAATACTTTACGTACCCACTGTACAATATTGTTTACCACTTACAGAGTGGGTCATTGATGGTGCAGTGGTACATTCTCCTGGGTTTTGGTGCCAGTAGCGTGGGTTCAGTTCTCACTCAGTGATGCAGGATAAGTGGTATTGAAAATGGATGGGTGGACTTCTAGAGTGGCAGCGGTATAGCTGTGTCGTGATCGAAAGCCCGACTGCAGAGGATTTAAGGCATTAACAGTCTGTAGATGTTCTAACAGCTTGCGGTTGATCTCCCCCCCCCCCCCCCACCACCCAGAATATTAGGATAGTTCATTAGTATATAAGTAGTAGTAGTTATAAGTTGACTGGTGCCAGTCGTGTGTTGGATAGATGGAAAGAATACTTTGAGGAGGTAATGAATGAGGAAAATGAGAAATAAGAGTAGAAGATGGAAGTGTGGTAGACCAGGAAGTAGCACTGATTAGTCAGGGGGAAGTTAAAAAGGTACTAAAGAGGATGAAAATGGAAAGGCAGTTGTTCCTGATGACATACCTGTGGAGGTATGGAAGCATCTTGGAGAGGTGGCTTTGGAGTTTTTGACCAGGTTGTTCAACAGAATTTTAGTGGGTGACAAGATGTCTGAGGAATGGAGGAAGTGTGTTGGTGCTCATTTTTAAGAACAAGGGTGATGTGCTTAGCTGTGGGAACTATAAAGGGATATAGTTGATGAACCACACAATGAAGTTATAGGAAAGAGTAGTGGAGACTCAGGACAGAAGTGAGTATATGCGAGCAACAATATGGTTTCATGCCTAGGAAGAGTACCACAGATACATTATTTGCCTTGAGGGTGTTGATGGAGAAGTACAGAGAATGTCAGAAGGAGCTACATTGTGTCTTTGTAGATCTAGAGCATATGACAGGGTACCGAGAGAGGAACTGTGGTACTGCATGCAGAAGTCTCAAGTGGCAGAGAATTATGTTTGAATAGTACAGGGCATGGATGAGGGGAGCAGAAGTGGTGAGGTGGGACTGCATAAGGGATAAGCTCTGAAAACCGTTTTGTAGTGGTGATGGATAGACTGTCAGATGAGGTTTGACTGGAATCCCTATGGACCATGATGTTTGCAGATTACATTGTCATCTGCAGTGAAAGGAGGGAGCCGGTGGAGGAACAGTTAGAAAAGTGGAGGTATGGACTGGAAAGGAGAGGAATGAAGATTATTTTAAGTAAACTAGAATATACCTGTATGTGCATGAATGATAGGGGTGGAGGTGGAAGAGTGAGGCTACAGGGAGAAGAGGTAGCGAGGGTGGATGACTTCAAATACTTTGGGTGAACAGTCCAGAGCAATGGTGAGTGTGGTCAAGAAGCAAAGAAATGAGTCCAAGCAGGTTGGAAGAGGAGGAGGGAAATGTCCGATGTGTGATGTGACAAGAGTCAGCTGGGATGAAGGGAAAAGTTTATAAGACAGTGGTGAGGCCAGCCATGATGTCCTAATCAGAGACACTGCTACTCAAGAGACAACAGGAAGCAGAGCTGGAGGTGGCAGAAATGAAGATGCTGAGAAGTGGGCAGGTTGTATAGGATGAGAAACGAGCTCATCAGAGGAAAAGTGAAGGTTAGATGTTTTGGAGACAAAAGTTAAGAGAGTGCAGACCTTGATGGTTTTGACACATCCAGAGGAGAGATTGTGAGTATATTGGTTGAAGGGTGATGGCTGCCAGGCTTATGAGCTAGAGGAAGACCAAAGAGAAGGTTTATAGGTGTAGTGAGGGAATACATGATGGCAGTTGGTTTGAGAGAGGAAGATGCAGCAGATAGGCTTAAAAGGAAAAGGATGATGCGCTGTGGCGACCCCTAACGGGACAAGCCGAAATGAAAAGAAGATAAGTACCCTCGTCATTGGATCTCCATCGACATGTAATGAATACCCCCAGTCAAATCATATTAAGTACAATTCAGAAGCCTTTTGGCATTTTTATTGTCAACACAGAACTGAACTTAAGTTGCTGTGAAAAAGTATTTGCCCCCTTCTCCAATTTTCTTTTTGTTTTTGCATTGTTTCCCCACTTTGTTTAATCCAATCCACTATTTATATAGAACAATTTAAACAAACAAAGTTCCCAAAGTGATGTACATCCATCCATTTTCCGTACCGCTTTATCCTCACAAGGGTCGCTGCGTGCTGGAGGCTATCCCAGCTATCTTCGGGCAAGAGGCGGGGTACACCCTGAACTGGCCGCCAGCCAATCGCAGGGCACATATATATATATACAAACAACCATTTGCGCACACATTCACACCTAAGGGCAATTTAGAGTCTTCAATCAACCTATCGAGCATGATTTTGGGATGTGGGAGGAAACCAGCCTGCCCGGAGAAAACCCGCGCATGCACGGGGAGAACATGCAAACTCCACACAGGCGGGGCTGGGATTTGAACCCCGGACCTCAGAACTGTGAGGCAGATGTGCTAACCAGTCGTTCACCGTGCCACCAAGTGATGTACAATGCAATAAAAACATAGCAAAAAATACAAAAGAAGGATAAAAATAAAATAAAATGTGATAAAAACTATCCATCCATTTTCTACCGCTTATCCAAGGTCGGGTCTTGGGGGCAGTAGCTTTAGCAGGGACGCCCAGACTTCGCTCTCCCCAGCCACTTCATCCCAGCTCTTCCGGGGGGATCCCGAGGCGTTCCCAGGCCAGTCGAAAGACGTAGTCTCTCCAGTGTGTCCTGGGTCGAGAGGAGCCACCTCATCTGGCTCCTCTCGATGTGGAGGAGCAGCGGCTCTACTCTAAGATCCTCCCGGATGACCGAGCTTCTCACCCTATCTCTAAGGGAGAGCCTGGACACCTTGCGGAGGAAACTAATTTAATAATTTAAGATCAGTGTCCACTTTTACACCCAGGTTGTTAATGATGGACTTTTGATATTGCGCTAAGGGACCCAAATCAACTAGGGGGGGTCCAAGAAGTGCCAACCATGACCTCTGTCTTTTTTTCATTAAAATTTAAAAAGTTAAGAGACATCCAGGCCTTAATATAATGTACGCACACTAGCAATGGATGAGCACAGTAGGAATCTGACTTTTTAAGGAGGGCATAGATCTGACTGTCATCTGCATAGCAATGAAAAGAAATACCATGTTTCCTGAGAATTGAGCCAAGTGGGAGTAAATAGAGGGAAAATAAGAGAGGGCCAAGCTCTCTCATCTCTTCAACAGGAATGTGGCATTCCATGTGAAAGGGGAGCAGTGGAGGACACAGAGTAAGCAAGGCTAACACAAACGGTTCACTGAGACAGGTAGGACGTGAACCATTCAAGTGCTGTACCTCTGATGCCCACCCACTGTTCCAAACGAGTAATCAGGATATCATGGTCAACTGTATCAAAGGGTTCAGTCAGATCTATAGTACAAAGTACAAAGACAACACAGTGACCAGAGTCAGTAGCTAAAAAGATGTCATTAAAAACTCTTAAAAGCGCTGATTCGGTGCAGTGCAATGTTTTAAAACCAGATTGAAAAGGCTCAATAATATTTTGTTTATTAATAAACTAAATAAACTATAGTATATACAGTACAAAAAGTATTAATTGAATGTGCAAATATCAAAGGTCAGGTGACGTGTGCAACATAGTCAATGTCAGAGAACCAAGGCAAATAAGACATTTATGAATTAGATGACAAAACCCCAATTCTGCTAAAGTGGCTGGTGCGACCCCGAGTCTGCTGTGAGTGTATGTATATCTGCGTGTGCATCTACATGTTTGCAGGGCGTCAGAGTTCAGAGTTCAGGTGGGCAGAGGACAGAAGAGGTAGAGGGGGCAGAGAGTTTAGATTCATGACAGCCTAATGAATAAAACTGTCTTTGAGTCGGCTAGTCCTGGCCCGCAGACTCCTCAGTCTCCTGCCAGATGGGAGCAGACTGAAGAGTCTGTGTGATGGATGGGTGGCATCCCCCGCTATGTGGAGGTCTTTGCGGGTGAGACGGGTGCTGTAAATGTCCTGCAGGGAGGGAAGAGAGGTTCCGATGATCTTCTCAGTTGCCCTCAGTATGCGAAGGAGAGTCTTGCGGCAGGATGCAGTACAGGCTCCGTACCACACAGTGATGCAGTTGGTTAAGATGCTCTTTATGGTCCCGCTGTAGAATGAGCTACATGATGGGGTTTGGGGCTCTGGTTCTTCTCAGCTTGTGCAGGAAGTAGAGACGCTGGTGAGCTTTCTTGGCCAGTGATGAGGTGTTGCTGGTACAGGAGAGGTTCTCTGTGATGTGCACTCCCAGGAACTTCGTGTTGCGCACCGTCTCCACCGCGGCACCGTGGATGTTCAGGGTAGCGTGCTAGGAGTGCGCTCTCCTGAAGTTCACAACAATCTCCTTGGTTTTTTTACATGTTCAAGGAGAAATAGTTGTCTGTGCATCACCCTGCCAGGTGGCTCACCTCACTCCTGTCAGTCTTGTCCACGTTGCTGATGAGACCTATGACAGTTGTGTTGTCTGCAAACTTGAAGCGGTTGGAGCTGTATGTTGGCGTGCAGTCATAGGTCAGCAGGGTGAAGAGGAGGGGGCTCAACACAGAACCTTGAGGGGCCCCCGTGTTCAGCGTGATGGGTGCTGGATGTGTTGCTGCCGACCCGTACTGCCTGCAGTGTCCCTGTCAGAAAGTCTGCAGCCAGTTGCACATCGAAGTGTTGAGCCCCAGCTGGTCCAGTTTGTAGATCAGTTGTTTAGGGATGATGATGATGCTGAGGTGAAGTCCATGAACAGCATTCTGACATATGAGTCCTTAGAGTCCAGGTGTGCGAGGACAGAGTGGAGGGCGGTTGGACCGATATGCAAATTAGAAGGGTTCCAAGGAGGGGTTAGGTCGGATTCGACGTGGTGCATGACTAGCCGCTCGAAGCACTTCATCAGGATGGGAGTGAGCATTACCGGACGATAGTCATTGAGGCAGGAGGGAGACGACTTCTTCGGGACTGGGATGATGGTGGTGACTTTGAAGAACGTGGGGACAACAGCCTGACTCAAGGAGGTGTTGAAGATGTCCGTGAAGACATCTGTGAGTTCAGCTGCACAGTCCCTCAGAACACGACCAGGTATGTTATCTGGGCCTGGGGCTTTTCGTGTGTTGATCCTGTCGAGAGATCTTTTCACGCTGTGCCAGATCAGTGTCAGCACTTGGTCACCAGGAGGGGGTGGAGTCTTGTGTGCAGGAGTACTGTCTGTGGTGAGGATATATAGTCCATAATGGTCTGAATACCACGCCACAGACTCCTGGTGTCACTGTTGTCACTGAAGCAGTGGGCAATCTTCCTGGAATGCTCCCTCTTGGCCTCCCTGATGGCACGGGACAGATTGGCCCTGGCTGTTCTCAGGCCCTCCTCATCCCCAGACCTAAAAGCCGCGTTGCGGAACTTCAGTAGTCTGTAGACCTCCCCTGACAGCCATGGCTTCTGATTAGCACGGACAGTGATGGACTTAGTGGTGGGGACATCATCCATGCACTTGTTGATGTAGGCAGTAACAGTCTCTGTGTACTCCTGAAGGTCTGTAATGGAGTTGTAGCCTGACTCAAGCCTATTTGAACATGGTCCAGTCTGTGTCGAAACAGTCTTGAAGTGCCTCAAGGGACCCTTCTGGCCACACTCGTACCTATTTCCTAACTGGTTGCGAGACATTAACCAGTGGTCTGTAAAATGGCATTAGCATAACAGTGAGATGGTCTGAGGCGCTGAGGTGGGGGAGGGGAAGGGCCTTGTAGGCCCCTCTCAGGAGGTAAAAACATTGTTCAGAGTGTTATTTCCCCGTGTTGGAAAGTCAATGTTTGAGTAGAGTTTACGAAACAAAGCCTTGGGGTCACCATTATTAAAGTCCCCAGCTCGGATGAGGAAAGCATCTGGGTGGGCCGTCAGCTGTTCACTTATATAATGGTATCGCTCATTTAGCACCTCACTCCTGTTATTGCTGGAGCTTGGAGGAATATAGATTGCCACAAGCAGTATGGCAGTTAATTACCTCGGTAAATAAAACAGCTGGCACTTCAAAGCCATAAACTTCAGTAGCGGTGAGCAGTGTTGACTGCTCACCGCTACTCACCTTCCTCAAGTCAGGCTCCCGAGTGTTCGGCCGGCCCGGTCCGCGTCAGGAACAGGTGGCTTCGACAGAAGGGAGGAAGAAAAAAAGAAGGAAAATCAGGAGGCCAACGAGTACGTCTCTCTGGTGTCTCTGTTCGCAAGATGTTCCCCCTGACTGAGCTCGGGCCCCCAAACAGGATAGCTCGGAGCGCTTGCAGGATGCTCTGCAGCCGGGGATCATCCTTGCCACCTCAGGTGAGGTGGGCGTCCTGCCTGGCCCGGTCGTCAGCGAGTTGGTCGGGGTGAGACCAAAGCAAGACTTCTCCACCACCGCCCTTTTATGGCCGGAGACGGACAAAAAAAAAAAAAAGGGGGGGGGGGTTATCCCCCCCCTCCTCCTTTTCTACCACCTTCGCGAACACAGAGGAGCTGGACTGCCTTTTGGCGTTATTTTTCCATTTTAGGATTATTTTGTGATTTAAAACTAGTGGAATAAAATATTAATTATTGGATTTAAGATAACGAGACCATTTCCTCACCCTGCATTGTTCCACGCTCATCCTCTTTCATACCTGTAAGGAATGTTTCAATTGTTGTGTGGTGTGGAGGACATTACTATTGTCCATGTGACATTTGTGGTGTGGGGTGGAACATTTCATCTGGGTCAGTTAACAACAGATTTGACGTTAGACATTCGAGTTTGCAGCAATACAGTCACTAGTGGCGTTCATGTAAAGTTCTTAAAATATTAACTCCCAGTCGAGTCACAGACTGTTTTATGAACCCATGTCTGTAGTGTCGTTCTGTCGTCCGTGGGTGTCGCTGTTGCCTGTTCCAACTCCCAAGTGGTGGTACTCAACAGAGTGGAGACGCTTTTGTTGGTGCGCTCCTTCGACTGGCGGGGAGTTAATTAACCTTGCGTCCAGGGGCGAACTCTGTGTCCTTGGGTCTCCGCTTTGAAGCGCCAGGCAGCGGTGATTCACTTAACGTCGGCATGGCAAACAAATGTTTGTTTTTGATGATTTATGGCGTTGATTCCTTTAGAGTCTGCATGTGACGTTGCGTCTCACAAGCAGTTATCGTCTACCCCGGTGGGGAGCGGCGGTTGTCCGAGGACGGGGTGCCGGGTGGCATGTTTTGCGTGCCATGTCCTCTACAACGTTAATAAATTAAATAATTTAAAAACTGCATTTTATATTTACTTGGGTTATCTTGGTCTGATATTTACATTTGTCTGATCATCTTAAAGTGCGGAAATTGCAAAAAAATACTTCTTCACTGGACTATTTCCTTCTTCAAAAGTCATACTTTTGTTGAATTGCTCCTGTTATGGATCATTGTCCTATTACAACATACAGTACATCCTCTTTTGAGCTTCAACTGTTGGATACATGGCCTCAAGTCTCTCCAGTGTATATCTAAATATCTTCATAAACTTGTGAATTCATTTGCCATTGATGATAGGACTTGATTGATGATCGCAAGCTCTCCAGGCCCTGAGGTGGAAAGACAGGCCAATAACATGATGTTCAAGCCACTATGCTTCACTGTTGGGATAAGGTTTTGATGTTGGTGTGCTGTGCCATTTTTTTCCTCCACACACAATTATTATATTTTTATTATTATTATTTGTTTTTTTTTTTTTCCTCCACACACAATTACATTGTGTGTTCCTCCCACACAATTCAACATGGGTTTCATCTGTCTACAGAATATTTTACCAGTTGTGCTGTGGAAAATCTATGTCAGGGATGGGTAACTTCAGTGATGGCGGGGGCCAGAATATTTTTTCAGTGTTACGAGGGGGCCGCAATTTTCTTGGTCAAGTTTTCTCTTACCGCAGCTTTTTGACACGACTGTCATTACTCTCTCTTCCTGCTGATTTTCAACTCGGTGTCACTGCTCTTTTTTTCTGTTGTTGATCTGGCACTGCTCGACATTGGCAGAACTACTTTTACGGAGTTAAAGTCTTCTCTCACTGAGGAGGGACGGAACTGTGGTCTGCTCGTGTGTCTACAACAGCTACGACTCGCACTCCTGCATTGCGCCCAAAGCGTAAGAAGAAGCAGAAATGGGGCAAGCGCAGAGGTATCAGAGCTAGGCTAGCGGCTTAACCACACAGGCCAGCTATTCCCTCCATCGCGTGAGCCAACATACGCTCTCTGGACAACAAGCTGCATTATATTCGGCTATTCCGCTTTAACCGTAAGACTGTGGGGGAGTGCTGTGTTTTTGTGTATGTGGAAACATGGCTTAACAGCAGCATTCCAGACGGCGCCATTCAGCTCGACCGCCTAGCATGCTACCGAGCGGACAGAACTCTCGCAGAAGGTAAGACGCGGCGGCAGACTCTGTGTTTACATCAATGACGCCTGGTGCCGGGATGCTAGCTTGGTCAGTCAACACTGTTCAACCGCTGCTGGAGTTTATGGGTCTGAAGTGTTGGACGCTTTATTTACAGACGGAATTCACTGCCATACTGCTTGTGGCTGTCTATATTCCTCCAAACTCCAGCAATAACAGGAGTGAGGCGCGAAATGAGCTATACCATCATATAAGTGAACAGCTGACAGCCCACTCAGATGCTTTCCTCCTCTGAGCTGGGGACTTCAACAATGCTGATCCCAAGGCTGTGTTTCCAAAACTCTACTCAAACATTGACTTTCCAACACGGGGAAATAACACTCTGGACAATGTCTTTACCCCCATGAGAGGGGGCTACAAGGCCCTTCCCCTCCCCCACCTCGGCGCCTCAGACCATCTCACTGTTATGCTAATGACAGCTTACAGGCCACTGGTTAAAGTCTCCCAATCAGTTAGGAAACGTACTAGTGTGGCCAGAAGGGTCCCTTGAAGCACTTCAAGACTGTTTCGTCACCACAGACTGGACCATGTTAAAATAGGCTGCAACCTACAACTCCATCACATACCTTCAGGAGTAAAATGGTAAATGGACTGCACTTATATAGCGCTTTACACCAACGGGCGACTGCTGCCATGAAAGGCGCTGCCAGGCCCACTGAGAACAAATTAGGGTTCAGTGTCTTGCCCAAGGACACTTCGACATGCGGACAGTCGTAGCTGGGATTTGAACCCGTGACTCTTCGTTTCACTGGAAAACCCGCTCTACCAACTGAGCCACAGACGCCCAAATACACAGAGTCTGTTACTGCCTCAGCAAGTGCATGGATGCAACAGTGACCAGGAGCCCGTGGTGTGGTATTCAGACCATTACGGACTATAAACCCTCACCACAAATGTGCAACAGCGCCACCTCCCTGCTAAATGAGCTAAATGACTTCTTTGCTCGCTTTGAGGCACACAACAATACTCCTGCACACAAGACTCCACCCTCTCCTGGTGACCAAGCGCCACCTCCCTGCTAAATGAGTTAAATGACTTCGTTGCTCGCTTTGAGGCACACAACAATACTCCTGCACACAAGACTCCACCCCCTCCTGGTGACCAAGTGCTGACACTGATCTGGGACAGCGTGAAAAGAACTCTCGACAGGATTAACACACGAAAATCCCCGGGCCCAGATAACATACCTGGTCGTGTTCTGAGGGACTGTGCAGCTTAACTCACAGATGTCTTCATGTGTTATATTTGTCTGCTATTTTAAATCCTCCTTGAGTCAGGGTGTTGTCCCCATGTGCTTCAAAGCCACCACCATCATCCCAGTCCCGAAGAAGTCATCTCCCTCCTGCCTAAATGACTACCGTCCGGGAGCGCTCACTCCCATCCTGATGAAGTGGTTCGAGCGGCTAGTCATGCACCACATCAAGTCCCCCCCCCTTCCTTGGACCCCTTCCAGTTTGCATATCAGTCGAACCGGTCAACCGATGATGCCGTCTCCACAGCCCTCCACTCTGCCATCACACACCTAGACTCTAAGGACTCCTATGTCAGACTGCTGTTCATAGACAACTGATCTACAAACTGGACCAGCTGAGGCTCAACACTTGCAATGTGCAACTGGCTGCTGGAATTTCTGACAAGGAGACTGCAGGCAGTACGGGTTGGCAGCAACACATCCTCCACCATCACTCTAAACTTGGGGGCCCCACAAGGTCGTGTGTTGAGCCCCCTCCTCTTCACCATGCTGACCTATGGCTGCACACTGACATCCGGGTCCAACCTCTTCATCAAGTTTGCAGACGACATAACAGTGGTGGGTCTCATCAGCACCGGGGACGAGATAGACAACAGGAGTTAGGTGAGCTGCCTGGCCGGGTGATGCACGGACAACAATCTCTCCCTTAATGTGGAGAAAACCTAGGAGATTGTTGTGGACTACAGGAGAGCGCAACTCCCAGCATGCTACCCTGAACATCATTGGTGCTGCGGTGGAGAGCGTGAGCACATCCAAGTTCCTGGGAGTGCACATCGCCAGCAACACCTCATCACTGGCCAAGAAAGCTCACCAGCGTCTCTACGTCCTGCGCAAGCTGAGAAGAGCCAGAGCCCGGACCCCCATCATGTGCTCGTTCTACAGAGGGACCATAGAGAGCATCTTGACCAACTGCATCACTGTGTAGTAGGGAGCCTGCACTCCATCGTGCCAGAAGAACTCCCCATCGTATAGTGAGGGCAGCTGAGAAGATAATTGGAACCTCTCTTCCCTCCCTGCAGGACATTTACAGCACCCGCATCACCCTCCACATAGTGGGGTATGCCACCCATTCATCACACAGCCTCTTCAGTCTGCTGCCATCAGGGAGGAGACCGTGGAGTCCGCGGGCTAGGACTAGCCTCAAAGATTTTATTCATCAGGTTGTCAGGAATCTGAACTCTCTGCCCGCTCGACCCCCTCTACCTCTTCTGTCTACCTGAACTCTGACGCCCCACAGACACTCACACAGACATCAATACACGCACACGCGCGCACACAACAGAATCAGGGTCGCACCAGCCATTTTAGCAGCATTGGGGTTTTTTCATCTGATTTATGTCTTATTTGCCTTGGTTCTCTGACCTTGACTATGTGGCACACGTCAACTGATCTTTGCACATTCAATTAATACTTTTTATACTGTACTGTACCATAGTTTTAGTTAGCTTTTTATATTGATATTATTTGTACTGTCTTTTGTAGCACTGCGGGCCCTTGAGTAATGTACTTCCAATCGTCTATGTGTGACGCATATTGAAGAATTTACAATAAAAGTACCTTGTCTGCTATCTCGTCTGGAATGGTATTATTACAACTGATCTGTTAAGGCAGAGGAAACATAATTTAAAAAAAATAATTAATCTAGGGGCCAATCCGAGTGTAGGCGCTGGCCCTGTATCCTCTACCATGTTTAAAATTAAAATTAATTTAAAAAAAAAATAAATCCCTAAAATTAATTTATGGGCCACTTCATGTGTGCTGGTCTACAGGCCGCCAGTTGCCCATCCCTGATCGAAGTACTCTTTAGCAAATTTCAAACATGCTGTAATGTGTTTTTTTTTACAGTGCTAGACTGCAATGGCTTCCTCCTTGGTGTTCTCCCATGAACCCCGTTTTTGTTCAATGTTTTACGTATGGTAGCTTCGTCAACAGAGATGATGGCATGTGCCAGTGATTTCTGCACATCTTCAGCTGACACTCTTAAGGTTCTTCTTGACAGGAGAAAATTCTATCCTGGTGTTTTCTAGTGGCCAGAGCAGCTTTAAGCCACACCACCAAGCTTGCTTCATTGAGTGGACTCCAGGGTGGACTTTACTCTTATTTGCTCTTTTTAGAATCTGAAGCCTCGAGGTTCACTTACATTTTCCTCCCTGTACTGTGACTGTTATTTTCATTAAAATATGAAAAAATGTTTTGGTGCGGTGTTAGTTTATGCAGATTTTATTAATGTTTGTAATATAGAATAAGATCATACCACATTTTATGACTAATTTACTCAGAAATTACAAAGGGTTCATGTACTTTTCCCTCCCACTGTATTAATAAATATAGCAGGTCTGATTCATTGTGCCATTTGAAAATTATATAGTGTACTGTATGTCATGTTGCTTTCTGTGGCAACTAAAAAAATGTTATGCAGCTCCACATGGAAAAACAATTTATGCTTTGGTGAATCTTTTGGACATAATACATGTGGGTTGTCTTGTGTTCAGTAAATTACAACAGCGATATTCCAAATGTGTCACATTCGACGGTACAGTGCTGTGAAAAAATATTTGCTCCCTTCTCAAATTCTTTTTTTTTTTGCATCGTTTTCCCACTAATGCCTAAGATCATCATTAAAGTGTAAATATCAGAAATATAGCCTTAAAGTGCTGTTTTTAAATGGTGATTTCCTTTATTAAGGAAAAAACAAAACCTATTTCAGTTACCTGGCCTTGTGTGAAAATGTAATGGCCCCCCTAAACCTAATAACTGGTTGGGCCATCCCCAGCAGCACCAACTGAAATTGTTTTCTATAACTGGCAATGAGTCTTTCACATCTTTGTGGAGAAATATTGGCCCACTCTTCCTTGCAGAATTGTTTGAATTAGGGTCCTCAAAAAAATTGAGGGTTTTCGAGCATGAACGGCTTTTTCAAGCTCATGGCACTGCATTTCAATCGGATTTAAGTCTACTCCAAAACCGTCATTTAGTTGTTTTTCTAAGCCATTCAGAAGTTGACTTGCTGCTGTGTTTCGGATCGTTATCCTGCTGCAGAACCCAAGTGGGCTTTCAGCATAAGGTCACGAAGTGATGGCTGAACATTCTCCTTCAGGATTTTCTGTTAAAGAGCAGAATGCATGGTTCCATCAATCACAGCAAGTTGTCCAGGTCCTGAAGGAGCAAAGCAGCCCTAAACCATCGCACTACCACCACGTTTCACTGTTGGTATGATGTTCTTTTTCTAAAAAGCTGTGCTCCATTCACACCAGATGTAACAAGACACACATCTTCCAAAAAGCTCAACTTCTATATCATCAGTCCATATAAAACCCTTTGAAAAGTCCTGGGAATCATTCAGATTTTTTATTTTTTTTGTAAAAGTAAGATGAGCCTTTATGTTCTTTTTGGTCAGCAGTGGTTTTCGCCTTGGAACTCTGCCATGAATGCCATTTTTGCCCAGTCTCTTCCTTATTCCTTATTGTGTCATGAAGAACGGACCTTAACTGAGGCAAGGGAGGCCTGCAGTTCTTTAGAAGCTGTCCTGACTTCCATTCTGGCCTCCTGGATGAGTCTTTGCTGTTCTCCTAGGGTAATCTTTGAAGGCCGGCCACTCCTGGGAAGGTTCACCACTGTTCCATGTTTTCTCCATGTGAGGATAATGGCTCTCCTTATAGTTCGCTGGATCCTAAAGCTTTAGAAATGGCTTTTGTAATCTTTTCCAGACTGATAGATGTTAACTATATTTATTGACTGTTCTGGAACTTCTTTGAATCATGTCATTTTTTTGCAGCTTTTTTTTTTTTTAAGATATTTTTTCCAACTTGATTTGTCGGGACAGATTCTGTTTAAGTGATGTCTTGATTGAACAGGCCTGGAGGTAATCCGGCTTGGGTGTGATCAGTGAAAATGAACCAAAAATTGTGATTAGCCACAATTAATACATGATTTAACAAGGGGGGGTAATTACTTTTTCACACTGGGCCAGGTAACTGATTATCCCCCCCCCCCCCCCCCCCCACTTAATACATGAAATCATTTAAAAACAGCTTTTTAAATTCATTTGGGTTATATTTGTCTGCTATTTACATTTGTTTGATGATCTTAAATACTAAAGTGGGGAAACTACGTAAAAATGTAAGAATTTGAGAAGGTGGCCAATACTTTATCAGGGCACTGTAGATGTTAACAGGCTAAATCTACACTTGGCATTTTGTCGTTCAGAGCACAGCAACTCCAGAATCTGTTGCTTCACTGTCACCTTTCAGGGTGGACAAGAAAGTGACGTGAATTGAATATGATAAAACAGTCAACAATAGAAAATGTACTAGAAAAACAGATATTAATGTTGGAAAATAACAATTTCTGAAATGTATTATGCAGCAATTAAACAGACAATAACAAAAAGCAATACAATCCTTACAGTTTGCATATGAGAAAATTGTATGTTGTGGTGCACTTTTATTCCATTTAAAAACACGCCTTAAAGATACATAACAGTGGAAAAAAATAGCAAATTCTGGATCTTTGTCATACAGTAATAAATAATGCAACACCCATTTTCTTAACTAGTTTATAAATGAGCACAGCAACATGGATTTCTTATATATACACAAATACAAGCTATAGATGTAATAGATATACCACAGAAAAATGACTAACTTTCTTCATCCTACTATTGGTCATCTTCATCAGAAGCACTATATGTGTGTGTGTATATATATATATATATATATACACACACACACACACACGCCACATACTGTAATTATAAATTGTTTTCAAAATTATGTTGTCCCTAGTTTAATAACAAATACTATAATTGTATTGATAATTCTGATATCGGCTTATCACATGAAGGCAGAACTCTATACACAACTACGAATTAAAAAGATGCATTGGCCCTGGCTTGTTGTCCTGAGAGCGCAGGTCTCAAAACAGTTGACTAGTTGACTGACTGAAGGTGTGGTACTTCCTCTCAAACGTGGATGTTAGCTTCACCATGGATGGAGAACGATGTCCTGAAAACTACAAGAGGAGAAAAATAAGTGACAAAATACTGATGCAACATAAGTCCAGTTTGTAATTGAAGTTGCATACGACCCCATGGCCAGGTCGGGGTCATTTATTTACTGAGCTGCTAAAGAAGCGTACAAGGAGTCTACTTCTTTTCCTTTCCTCTTTTCCCGTTAGGGGTCGCCACAGTGTGTCATCCTTTTCCATGTAAGCCTATTTCCTGCATCCTCCTCTCTAACACCAACTGCCCTCATGTCTTCCCTCACTACATTGATTAACCTTCTCTTCCATCTTCCTCTAACTGTCTTGCCTGGCAGCTCCATCCTCATCACCCTTCGACCAATACACTCACTGTCTCTTCTCTGGACGCACAAGGCGTCTTCAATAATGTATATTAGTATTTGGACAATGACAGTTTGTTTAAACTTCATCCCAAACTGCAATGGATTTGGACTAAAAACAAAAACAAAATGTAATTGAAAGGCAAACTTTCTTTTTAATTCGCCATTTATCGATTAAATCATCTCAGAACGTTATTTATTTTTTTCCCAGCAACTGGCATAGTCATCTTCCTTCTTCATACACAACAGCATCGAATGTTCTTTTACCAAACATGTCCAAGTAGGAGTAGGCGATAGGGGCCCAAAAAAACAACATGTATGTATTTATATATATATATTTATTTATTTTATTTAAGAATGATATCTAAAAAAACAAACAAAAACGTAAAAATCTCAAATTACTCCCCAAGACATGTATTAACTTTCAGAACAACAGCTCTTGTTTATTTTGTAAAGTGCTTCATACGGTTACTGTAACACATTGCACAAGAATATTGTATGGCAATATTTAACAATTAATAACTTCACATTATGTCCAGGCTATATACAGGAGAAAATGCAAAATAACATTGGCAAAATAGTATTTAGTTTAAAAATAATTTAGATGACATCTAAATGTAAACCTAATACAATATTTTAAACCAAATAGGTTTTTGTCACTACAGCACACACTACAATACAAATTTGGCTAGAACACTGCAGAAAGAAATGTAGTTGATGGTGTTCTTTATCCATCCATTTTCTACACCACTTATCCTCACTAGGGTCGCGGGCATGCTTGAGCCTATCCCAGCTATCTTCGGGCGAGAGGCGGGGTACACCCTGAACTGGTCGCCAGCCAATCGCAGGACACATAAACAACCAGTCACACTCACATTCACACCTACGGACAATTTAGAGTTTTCAGTTAACGTACCATGCATGTTTTGGGGATGTGGGAGGAAACTGGAGTACCCGGAGAAAACCCACGCAGGCACGGGGAGAACATGCAAACTCCACACAGGTGAGGCCAGATTTAAACCCGGGTTTTCAGAACTGTGAGGCAGACATGCTAACCAGTTGTCCACCGGCATTCATTATGTATTGCTGTTTACTTGCTTTATCATATGGTATGTGTTTGTTAAATGACTTGGCGAGGGTTTTCTGAGTGTGTTGTGCAGATTTATCTTTTATTTAGCGGTAGTCGTGCTTGTGGAATCAAAGTTTCATATATTCCTGCTATTAAGCGTTTGGAGGGTTACTGAAGAAATGTATTCTGACACAGTTCCAAGTTAACCTATACCGAAGACGATATATGACGTCATGACCGCATAATCTTTTTGCATTCCCGTTGACAAGTTTAGCAGCTGGTAAGAATGTTTAAATAAGTAAAGCACTGGGTGATAGGTGATGGGATAGTGAAATATTTCTTTATGGTGCAGCCGTAGGGCTATGCTAGCTCGCTTCTCCATTAACCTCACCAGCAGTCAGGATGACTTTGCCAGTGCAGAGTTTTCTTTGAAAATCCTCCAGTGAATATACGATCTGAACAGCACTGTCCATTGTCCATTCTCTGAGTTTCACTTTTAAACTGGCCGTGTTTGGGAACTACCCTGAACATGATTAGTGTTATAGAAAATGGATGGCTGGATAAATGCATCTGATAAATCACTCATCTTCTGTGGTGTACTCTTAGCAAAGCAAAAGCAAAGCAAATTTATTTATATAGGGCATTTCATACACAAGGTAACTCAATGTGCTTTACATGATTAAAAGCATTTCAAAACAAAGGGAAAAAAACAGCTTATAAACATTTAAAACAAAGAGGGGGAAAAAAGTACATTTAAAACAGCGTTCTGTGCAAGAAATAGCCAATCCTTCATGTCAACTGATAGAATTTCAACATCCATAGAGATAACCAGGTATAACTCATCACAGTACAGAATCTGCTCTTATCAAAGTGCTAAATGATGTAAGGTTGAAGACTGATTTGGGAAAGGTGTCAATTCTGGTCTCGTTGGATCTCAGTGCAGCTTTTGATACGGTAGATCATAACAGTGCTGAACAGGTTGGAAACGTGAGTAGGACTAAATTAAACAGTCATTAAATGGTTCCAGTCCTACCTGGAGAAATTGTGTTATTTTGTAACCACTGGAAGTGTTCAATCTCATGAATAAAAATACATGGTATTAACCTTGTGGGGTAATCAGAGTCAGCCACGTGCTCCCACCACCCCTGAGAGAGCAGTGTCACCCATGATCGCAGCGACTCTCTCCTCGAACGGGGTGAGGCCCTTCGCGCCGGTTGTTTTGGCCACACTTTGGCAGCGTACGCATAGATTCATACATCTTAATATTTTTCTGCATACGTTTTCTGGATTTAAGCGTACGCCATGTTTCAGAAGGAAATCCACGGAAGTCTTTGTACATGAGGCCCCAGGAGAACCTCATCCATGCTTTACATCGCAAGTAGGCTTGACTATTGTAATGGTCTTCTGACTGGACTTCCCAAAAAGAGCATTAAACAGCTGCAGCTTGGGTTCTGACCAGAAGAAAGAGGTCGGAGCATATTACGACAATTCTAGTCTTTACACTGGCTTCCAGTCAGCTTTAGAATAGCTTTTAAAGTTCTGCTACTGGTCTATAATTCACTAAATGGTTTAGAGGTCCTGAATACATTAAATAAATGCTAATAAAACAAACTCAGTAGGGCTCTGAGATCGAAAGACTCAGGTCAAATAGTGAAGCACAGAGTCCAAAGCAAGCATGGTGAAGCAGCATTTTGCTATTCTGCACACAAATTTAATAAGTTGCCAACAGAAGTGACATCAGCGCCAAGTCTGAATGTTTTTAAGTCCAGGTTAAAAACTTTTTTTCCTCATGCTTTTAAGAGCATTTCCACTTTTAAATGATATTTCTTGCACTGTATGCTGTTTAAAATTTTACTTGTATTTTTTTCCCTCTTTGTTTTCAATGTTTATAAGCTGTTTTTTTCTCTTTGTTTTTAAATCTTTTAATCATGTAAAGCACATTGAGTTACCTTGTGTATGAAATGCGCAATCATTCATTTTCTGAGCCGCTTCTCCTCACGAGGGTCGCGGGCGTGCTGGAGCCTATCCCAGCTGTCATCGGGCAGGAGGCGGGGTACACCCTGAACTGGTTGCCAGCCAATCACAGGGCACATGCATACAAACAACCATCTGCACTCACATTCACACCTACGGGCAATTTAGAGTCTCCAATTAATGCATGTTTGTGGGATGTGGGAGGAAACCGGAGTGCCTGGAGAAAACCCACGCAGGCACGGGGAGAACATGCAAACTCCACACAGGCGGGGCCAGGGATTGAACCCGGGTCCTCAGAACTGTGAGGCTGACGCTATAACCAGTTGTCCACCGTGCCGCCATGAAATGCGCTATATAAATAAATTTGCCTTGCTTTAAGATGTGACCTTGACAGTGGGTTGGACTCTTAATATGTTGTGAAAGGTCATATGTTTCTCGTATAGCAGAGAGTTCTTGAGATTTTTTCTCCCGTTATTGTCAACATGAATGTTGAAGTCTCCCGTTATGACACAATAGTTGCAGTCAGTACAAATAACTGACAGCAGTTCTGAAAAATCCTCCACAAATTTTCTATTGTATCTTGGAGGTCTATAAATTATTAAAACAATAACCTTTGGATCACCTTTAACTAAAAAAAAGATATTCATCCATCCATCCATTTTCTTCAAAAGAGCTAAAATCACCCAGTGTAATTTCTTTACACTGAAATAATGACTTAAAAATAACAGCAATACCACCGTTTTTTTTTTCCCTGTTCGACACTTGTTCATAAAATAAAAATTTGCTGGTGTTGCATCATTTAAAATGGTATTACTGCTACTTTCTGTTAATCATATTCTTGGCAGAATATAAAACAAACACTCAATTACTGACAATAAAAACAAGTTTAGAAGCACTGTTGTATGGGGTCCAATTCTTTAAGAATATATATATAAAATAAATGAAAAATTGTTTCTGGTGCTGCTATTCTTGACACATTTGCTGTCCAGTTTGAACTGTTAAGTGGACTGTTTTGTGTTGGCACAGTGAAGTTTGTTGCACGCATGCTTCTTGTTTTTGTCTGGTTCCACTTGTTTTCGCATCAGGGTGATGAAAATATGTTGTCTTGTTTGTTGTATTTCCACCGATTAGTTTTAGCACTGTGTGACATTTAAGGTACAGGTACATTTAAGGCATTAACCATGTTGCATGTATATATCTTCGCATATATCTTCAGTAGCTTGGTCTGAATGAATGTGGGAGAGTCATTTTAGTGGATCTGCACTTTAAAATTTAAAATCCAGTGGTCTTGGTTTGGTACTGTATTGAACTGTTTGATACAGATACACCCCTAACAACAGCAATATCATTTGGTATGGATCAGAAGACTTTTTAACCAATCCAAAACCCCGGTTCACTTGAAACCTGATAACACCCTGAGACAAAGGTTGGTACATACCCAACAGGCACTCAATACCCATAAAAACAATCTGATGTCTTCTGTCCAGTTCAGTGAGGACTGTACTGATTTATACAGTATATTGGTAAAACCAATCAGCCACTGAGCAGGCACGTTACAACAGAGATGGTCAAGACACAGCTGTTTACCTGCACCTCGAAGGGAAAAGAGCACTTTTGAGGACATAAATGTATGTTCTGGACAGACAAGACATTGTTTGAAAGAGGAGTGAGGGGGGCCATCTAGGTCAAGGTTGACATACATCAACTTCAAGCAATCGCTGAACAAAAGTAGACGTCTACGACACCACCTATCTCCCACATACTAGGGGTTGAACAATTTCAGATTTATTCTAGTCGATGCTTAGGTTATGGTCGAGTTGCCATTGACTGATTGACAGCATCATTTATATTTTATTATATTAAGTTGTCAACTCTATCCATGCAACCTGCATCCAACTGTTTGCCTCCAAATACAAGCTCACGCTCACTGCCATAGACATGCTCCCCACCGTCCCGGGGTGCATTCGCCCCAGCCCATGACTCGGTCATTCATTCAAATTCAGATACCTTCATAGTTTTGCAGACAGTCGGAACTTGTAAAGCTAACACCAGTTCACAAAACACAACTGCACCGTCGCTACTTTCTACAGTATTAGGTCGAGAGGAAAGGGACAAAGGGAATGCTTTGCAATAATGTATTGTAGCGACCCTGCTACTGACCGTGTTAAGTGAATTCTTTCAGGCAGTGAAGGTGTCAAAGCGTGATTTGTGATTGGATGAGTGAGTCTGGGGTGGGGCGACTGGAATGAGGGATGGGTGAAGGCTTTCATGAAACACGAGCTGGATGTTTTGTTTTTGGCATAGTAACAGCCGACATTCACTGTTTATTTTCACAAAGAGCTTGTTGACCAACCAGTGCGCATTCTCATTTCATCATCTAAAGTCCGGTACACACAAAGACAATCGGCCTGTTTTTGTGCCGATTTTGCCCCTTCCCAACCAAGCACATGAAAGAGCAATCTTACAGCATGTCTTATGTGATTATCCTATAAGATTATCCTTAGGTTTTGGTTGTGTTAAGAGCAGCTTTGTCACAATTTTAGGGTCCGAAACAGGTCGGGGCCGACAATCTTAAAGAATAAACGCACTCAATATTTACAGCCAAAACACTTCATGTACATGCGGGAAGCTGACGACTCCCGAGTCATGACTCCATTAATTGTGAGGTGGAACTGAATATAGCCAATCAAGAAGCACCCTGATTCAGCAAAAGGTAAATACAGTGAAAAAAAAAAAAGGTCTTACCTGATGTAAATGTTTCTTTTGTATAAAACTGGGTTCCCCAGATGGCAAGAAGTATTTTTCCAAGCAAGTTGTCTTTCGGGCACCTTGCCATTTTATTCGGTTCCCAGCTCTGGCAGACCTTGGGAAAACTTGGCATAGATCTGCACATATCTGGAAGTGTTTCTTCTTCTTCGATTTTGTGAGATCACGTGTAATTACATGAGATATCAAGATCGGTGGTGAGACAGAATCCTTAGGGGCTTGCCCACCGCATGAAGCTTCCCTAGCTACCCTGGTAGCTTCAGTTCCCTGTGTCCCCACCGAAAAAACGACCAGGGTACGGAAGGTTCCCACTGGATTATTTCATTCCTCCTGGCGGATAGGGTCTTCCTGGAGCTACCAGAAACTCTTAGAGGGGCGGGCTATGCTGACGAATGCTGATTGGATGACAGACCTCTGTAGGCGTTCACTTTTTCCATTCACAGAGCTGCCATTATGTGGCGTTATGAAAGGTTTCAAATAAGAGGATTAAAACACATTAAAAAGCAAAACTTTGAAAAACCGATCGAGTGTGGCGGTGGCAGACCTGGCAAGATCTACCGCCACCCTGGTGGCCGACTTGGTTCCGCTAAGAAGTGGACGTCAAAGCCCAAGCGGGCTCGTGTGTCTTCCTCGGCCGGGGCGTGAGGCTTCCAAAGACTGATCTTTACATTTTCGCGCTGAGCCGCACTTGGTAAAAAAGGAGCAGGCTGGACGAACTCTGTGCTCGCCAATTTTAAAATGCGTCGGACCCTGTCGTGAAGTCCACCGCCGAGAGGTCCGCCACGGGCTCAGAGGCGAAATCTGATGCCGCCCCAGTGGCAAGGTCTACCACTGGTCAACTCGGTCCTGCTAAGGAACGGAGGTCCGAGCCTAAGGGGGCGTGTGTGTCTTCCTCGGCCGGTATAGAGGAGACGAACACCGGTGTGAGGCTGGCTGGCGGGGAAGCTCTGATGGTCCAATCCAGTCAGTCGTGGGGGGGGGAAAAAAAAAATCCTTCCGCTCACAAATAAATATTTGCAATGTAAGTCTGTTTTTTTTTTCCCCATGCAAACACAGCGACAGATACCAAATACTTCACACTGCTGGATTTAAAAAGTGAAAACTGCCCAAGAGCTGTCCATGAAGTCAGGTATTTGTATTTAATTCTTGAATCTTATCAAGGTAAGGTATTTGCAATGCTAACTTGGCTGCAGACAGCAGAGTAAAACAAAGAAAATAGAAGCAAATACATATACAAACTGTACGTGATAAAGTAATAAGTAAATATTATGTAAGTTCAAGACCCCGACTGGACCATCCGCCAACATCCCCCGGACTCATGGCTGTGGGGTCCTTGAGCAAGACACTGATACCCCGAAATGCTCCCCGGGCGCTTCAGCTGCCTCCTGTTCCAGTGTGTTCAACTAACATGTGTATGTGTTCACTGTGATGGGTAAAATGCATAGAACAAATTTCGCGTGCATGCATGCATGTTCATGACAATAAAAGGTGATTCTTCTTCTTCTTCTATTGCATTTTCCATCTGATAAATCACATCGATAGTCATCTGCAAGCTTCTGCTGCACAATCCATTTAGGTGTGTCATCTCAATAAAATAGAAAAAATATATTCTAACTCATTGAAATGTATATATAAATAATAAATGTATATAAAACTCCCAACCTCAGAGACTATCTGCAGCCAGGTTGGCATTGCAAATGAGAATCTAATTCTAATTTCCTCACCTGGATAAAGGGTCAGGCTTTAAAGGTATCAACAATATTAGAAATTTAGATTAAGATATAAAATAAGATATTCAAAGCTTGAAATACCAGCATTTTTTAGATCCAGTAGATGTCAGTAATGAGCAACACCAGCCTCATTTGCTTAAGCTACCCTGAACTAATAAGTGAGATGGAAACACAAACCACATGGGTCACAGGAACATTTTGCTACCAGGAACTCAAAGTTCCTGGGCTGGTTGGTGGAAAAGCCCCTTCTATGTGTGTGGTGTTCTGTGTTGAGATTGTTGGAGCACATCACACACAATACGACTAAACCTGTTAAATGTCTGATTTCTTTATCTATTTGTCGGGTCTGTCACAGACAAAAAAAATCTTTTGAAATTTGAAAACTCCTTGTGTGTATCAGGCCTTAACAGACATCAGAGCACGTTCTATTGACAGTTAATGTGAAGATATTGGCTGTTCATCACTTTACGGTTAAGTAAACCCAAACAATCGAGTCCACCCGAAAGCAGAACATGTCGATGGCACACGTCCCACACCGAGGGACCCAGGGCGGTCCACTGGCCCCACCGAGGCCACCCCGTTTGTAACGCGAGAAATTCTTAACCTGAGGAAATGTTTCCCATTGAAATGAATGGAAATGCAATTATTCTGTTCCAGAACAAAATTTAATTGTACTTATGTTCTTTTATCAGTGTGTGATTGAAATGAATTAGTGCAATATAAAAATAAGTGAAAACGGTATTTTATAGAAATAAAACACTAAATAAATATGATGACAGTTTATTGCTCATTAACTTTAACCAAGGAGGGGGAAGGGGAGGACGTCAGTTCCTCATTGAAGAAGAGCCTTCTTCCATAATAACAGGGAAATTCTGATTCAGGTTTTTTCTCTCTTTTGTCTGGTTCTTTTCTAATTCAATGGTTGATTTTGGCACAACAAACCGATCCAGGGAAACTTTTCTTTTTCTGTTCAGAAAGTGCGGCGTCACATTGTCATTTAAAAGATTAATTGCTCTGCTGGCCGATTTCTTTTGATATATTTTTTTAATTCCCTCAATCATGCTATAACCAGTGAGCACTTTGTCTATTTTGTCAGTCTAATAAAGAGCATAAAAACAAAGATAAAGTCTATTAGGCATGGGCGTTTATGAAAAAAATGATTTTAATAATTTTGACTGATATTGAATCACAATTAATAAACACTATGGCTCATTGATTTACAAACTTTGTATTTATTTAACTGCCAAAATTCAACTTTAAATATAACTTAAAAGAACCAGAAAATTAATTAGTAACAAGTAAAAAAATAATATATCAAAACATAGAATTAAAGCAACAATGAATACAAATAAATACAGCCATGGCTAAAAACCTTGGCATATATACAATATATATATTTGTGTGTGTGTCGTGTGCGCGTGAATATATATATATATATATGTATATATACTCAACTCTGAGCCCCTCCTGGATAAGTGAGCTTCTCACTCTCTCTCTCTAAAGGAGAGCCCGGACACCCTGGAGGAAACTAATTTTGGCCACATGTATCTGCAATCTTGTTCTTTCGGTCACAACTCACAACTCGTTACATAGGTTAGGGGAGGAACATAGATCGACTGGTAAATTGAGAGCTTAACCTTTTGACTCAGCTCCTTCTTTGCGACAACAGACCGATACAGACGCACTGATTCGCCTTTCGATCTCCTGCTCCATTTTCCACCTCACTCGTGAACAAGATCCCAAGATACTTAAACTCCTCCACTTGGGGCAGGATCTCTTCCCCGACCCGGAGGGGGTACTCCACGCTTCTCCGGCCAAGGACCATGGTCTCAGATTTGGACGTGCTGATTTTCATCACAGCTGCTTCACACTCGGCTGTGAACCGTTTCAGTGAGAGCGGAAGATCGCGGCTTGATGCAGCCATTAGAACCACATCATCTGCAAAAAGCAGAGACGCAATACTGATGTCACCAAACTGGACCCCCTCGGCTTTGCCTAGAACTTCGGTCCATGAAGGTAATGAACAGTATCGGTGACAAAGGGCAGCCTTGGCTGAGTCACAACACTCACTGGAAAAGTATTCGACTTACTGCCGGCAATGCGGCCCAAAGTCTTACATCGGTCGTACAGGGACCGAACAGTCCGTATCAAGGAGTTGCGTACCCCATATTCCCAGAGCACTCGCAACAAGACTCTCTGAGGGACATAGACTGGTTGAGCGAACTCCCATGCACCCTCGAGAACACTGCTGAGGGTGTAGAGCTGGTCCACTGTTCCATGGCCAGGACGAAAACCACACAGAGATTCGACTTCTTGAGCTTACTGGGAGGCTGAGGAGTGTGATCCTCCTATAGTTGGAACACGCTCTCTGATCCCTCTTCTTAAAAAGGGGGACCACCACACCAGCCTGCCTATCCAGAAGCACCGTCCCCGGTACTCATACCTCAACTTGAGAATCATTGCTCTAAGGATTACAGTTTGACCTCCAAGTATTTGTGACTTTTTTTCGTTTAACTCCAAATTGTATGACATTTGACTTAGAGTTTTTACTATATTTTATGTCTCCAGTCTACACCCGTTCACCCTGTCACCTCTTTCCAGCCACCAAGTGAAAACTGCCATCAACACCAGCAAGTACCCCAGTGGTAAAGTGTAATAAAATTCTTCCAAATCAATATCTTAAAATCTAGTTCCTTTATTTTCATATCAAACTGAAAATCAAGAGGCTAAAAACACATGGTACTTTAATGTACTAAACCTGCTTGTTTCGGGTTAGACTTTCAGACTTCCAACATTTACGAATAGCTAATAATATTCAAAACTAGACTTTCAACATTTAGTTAAGCATAAATGATAATTGCTCACAATCTGTAGAACCTGGTCTTAGTTGGGGGTTAAAGGAGTCTCCCTTCGGACACTGAACTGCACTGCTTCCTGAGGTTCAAAGGGAACCTGGGCATTCCTGCATGACGCAGAAAATCCGATGGTTTAAGACGCTTGGGAGCCTTGGCTTTAACTCTGTAACCTGAACATGTCTGGAAACAATTGGATTTAAAAAATTTTTGAGTTGAAATGAGGGGTGATTTGGCCATTTGAAACAGAAGCACACTCGGGATGGGCTACATTGGATGTATGTTTGGGAACAAGAAGGCTTGAAGAAAAATATATTGGTTGGACTAATAAATGAGATTCAAGCACAGAGGATTTTGACTCTAGGCATCTGGGGTGGAAATTAGGGTAGAAGCTTTGGTTTCCCTGAGTATCTGTGCCAAAACTAGGGTAAGTAATGTTTTGTGCAGGGCTGCAAGAACTGCGTATACAGACAGGAACTCTGGCACTGAGAGGAGGGTGGTCCAAAGAATTTGAGCGTTGCACCATGGTACTGATTTTCACAGAGTCACTCAAAGTGTGCGTGGAGGCAGAGCGAGATATCTAGAGTACGAAACAAAAAGGAAGACAAAGTGCGGGAATTTTTAATTCATATCACAAAGATGGTGACAATGCATTATTTCCGCAAAGGGATCAGACAAATGTGTAAAACATTGACAACCGATAGAGCCCTTTAAAAAAAAAAAAAAGTTATGCAACGTTGTGTGTTTTCTCCTTGCTTTCACCCTGAGCTTCATCATACAACTCAGATCAGATGTCATTCAAACTCAAGACCTCATGCAAAACAATTGTGATTATAAATCCTGACAAGGAACCTTTGCTACATGTCAAGTTGAGGTTTGACTGGAGAAACAGTTTAATTGTTGGCTTCCAAAATGAAACGTGATTGTGTGCTGAAGCAGATCGATGATTCCTAAATGCTTACAGACTAGGATTAAGCTTGCAAACAGTAGCCTATCATGAAGCAGTTTCTACTAAGCCACAGAGGCAGTAGGCCGAGGTAACAACACAGCAGCCTGTTGCTTTGCAAGGGCTACAATTAAAATAAGACAGTAATAAAATTTCTATGTATTGTAATGGGAAACTTGTTAAAGCCCCTATATTTTGGCTATTTAGACCTCCATAGAGTGACTCTAACATGGACTTAGTAAAAAAGTGGACATTTAATTATAAAAAAAAACCCACCTGTTTTGTCATACTTTTTTTGTCTAGAAAAGGCCCTCTGACAACTAGTCCTTTTTGACCCTATTTTGTATCAGCTTTGTCCATATTTGGCTAAGATATCCCCCTTTCCTCAGATTGGTTGTCTCCTTGTAGAAGACCCACTTGTGAGAGCACACATTTTTTATGTTGACAGCGCTGGCTCAGGAGCGGAAAGGGAAGGCGTAGATAAGCTCAAGAAATTAAACGACCTGATTTCAGGCCTCTCAGCAAAAGTCTGGAACTCAGGAATTTGTGGATGATTATAATTCCTATTTCCCATGTTTACTGAGACACCATCGAGCCAATGTTACATCCCAAATAGTAGAAAAAGTTGGTTTGGCAAAATACGGGACCTTTAAAACAAGACAACTGATTCATCCATCCATTTTCCGTATTGTTTGTCCTCACTAGGGTTGCGGGTGTGCTGGAGCCTATCCCTGCTAACTCTGGTAATCAGCTGGGGTACACCCTCAGCTGATTACCAACCATGTAAAGTTGTTTTAAACTAGACAATCATGAATAGAACTCTTAACATCTATCCTTTGAAACGTGGATAAGCACAACCTGTCCTCCGTCTGTGGGAAGTAGAGAGGTAATAACACTGTCTACTATGCTCTACAAGACAAGGTGCTTAGTGAATGCCTTGATTGTTAGGTTTCAGAGTGTAAATCCATGTTTTCTGCTTTTCTGGTATTTTGGGGAGGATGTCAAAGTATGATGTCTAACTCAAAGTATGATGTCACTCAGATTTCAGTCAGAGAGCAAGGAGACAAAGGGGAGATGCTACACACTTTTTTTTTTTTTTTTTACTTGTTCATTCTACGATAAATACATAGACTTGTCTAAATCAGATGATTTATTCTTTGAGCTGACACAGACCAACAGAAATTTCCACAACAAACTGGACATCAAAAACAGTATTGCCTGAGAGCCTTCAGATGCCAACGCAAATGTTGCAGGGGACGTCCAATAGCAAAAGATTTTTGTGTCTAACATCAATTTGAGATTGGAGGTCCGATGTCTTTGTGGGTTATCAGCTGGCTCCACGGCAATCATCAAACGGGAACAATTTCCTTGATCTACTGAGACGCTCAAATAGCTTAGAATGTTCTTAACTGATTCGCTGCCAATGCCGTCCAAAGACGTCATTCAGAATCGAGCTATTCCCTGCCAATGCCGTCGAAAGACGTCAATGCCGTTTTTTAACGGGGATCAGTGGGGGAGGGTCTTGTGCAGTTTATTTGTGATTGTCAAGCCTCTGGATAACCAATAAGGAATGGCACCCTGTAGAGGGCAACAATGCCTTGAGGTGAACCTCCCTCCCTCAGATTGAAGAAGAGGAAGAAGGAGGAGGGGGCGGGGTGCAGGAGACAATGAGAAGATGCAAGCATAATGGCAGAAAAGGTACTAGAAATTTATTGCGCCAAGGCAAGAAAAATAGTCCTGCGACCGACAGGTAGGCTAAAGTGATGGATTAGATCATGCAAGGGATTAAAGGATGACACTCCGAGCAGATTCCTTTGTTGCATCGGTCAAAATGCCGGGCCATATGGCGAGATGCTTTCGGCCATTTTCCAGATGATTGTCTGCCGACCAGGATTTAAGTAAATGGGATCCGGAATCGTGATGAGTGAACTCCCTCTGGATCGCCTGGAAGCAGCCGAGCTTCATTCAGTGCTTATTCCAGATAATAATGGAGATGAAGGGAACTCGTTTCCAGCTAGCGCTTCGCTACATTTAGCGAGCAAACACGCTCCTTCAATCGGTATACTTGTAAATATATTTTTCTGTCAAAAGTACTTTCTCAGTGTTATTTTATGTTGAGATGTTTGCGATTTTCACTAAATAAAAAAAAAATATTGGTGTCAAATTCATTGTTCGGCTTGATCTGTCTGCTGTCACAAAAAGGCTGTTTTCTCTCTTTTTTTTCTTCAGAAACAGTTTTGGCTGAAACTAGCCTACATTTGACTGCTGATTAATAAAGAACGGTATAAGCTAGAGAAACTTTTTTTCTGATAAAAGAAGAGAGTCTGATCTTTCTTTTGGTGTTTACATAGTCATGGTCCACACTATTCTGTGGGGCTTGAAAAATGAGTGAAATTGCTCGAAAATGCCTGGCAGTCTGGGGGTTCCCTGCTCAGGAAACGGCTGGCAGTGAATGAGTTAAAATATTAACCTCTAGAATTCCAACTTTTGGTCCACTGTTTAAGATTATTGTTCAAAGGAGAGGTTTAAGTAATCTTTGAGGAGTTTGAGTCTCATACATTTGAAAAAAAGGTTTGAGTCCCTTCAAACAAGATGAAACAGTTCGACTCCTATCTGAGGAGGGTTTGAGTAAAATCAGAGTTCGATCTTGGGGTTTGAGTCCTTCTAGCACAAGATCAAAAGAGATGCTCAAATCTTGGTCCAGGTGGGTTCAAGTTATTTTTGCATATATGAGAAAAGTGTTCAAAAGGGTTAAAACAAAAAGAGAGCTTTTTGAGTCTTCTTCCAGGAGGGCTTGAGTCCCTTTGTCTTCTGTCAGTAAAGGGTTTGGAGTCCCTTCTGACGAAAAGAGAGAGGTTCAAGTTATCTCCTAGGAGGGTTGGAGTGCCTTCTGCATATAGAATCTGTTTGAAGCAGTGGCTTTTAACATTTTTTTGTGCCGAATAAACAGAAACAAAGATTCGATGTGAGACTTTGTTGAAGGAAATTGTGTCTGTGTCAGAATTCACACCTGATGAGGAATACTGAGAGTAAAAATAGGACCACTGAACTGGTGCATCGGGGTAATTATGATCAAAGAGGATGGACAAGGTGGTGCTTGGAAGATTGGACAAAAAAGTTCAGATTTCACAACAATGGTACATTGAGTGCCATATGGTACAACTTTCAATATAAAGAACAATGTTACAAAAATAAAAAGATAACCTCAATCGAAGTTGAAGTTTAAGACGGAAGTGATTAGACTGATAGATAAACATAAAATATGTTTGAGACTAGGATAAAGTAGCAGAGGAGAGAAAATGTTACGAGGCACAGTGACAGCAGTAAAGAAAACGTAAAAATTACAACAGAAACACCAGAGAAGAACATATCGTCCACTTCCGCTTCCTTTATGTCTCTTGCACGTCATGGCGGCCCTCTCTCTTGTCCCCCAGTGGCTCTTGTCCCTTGTTGAAACGCACTGTTTGCACTGACAACTTGGCGGTCAAGTCAATCATTTGGAATTGGTTTCAGTTTGGAACGTCATAAAATGAGCATCAAACAGTCCACTGCAAAGTACAGCGACTGAAAAGTATTTCACGTCACCATTTTTCTCAAATATTTTTCCAAAGGTGCATTTGACGAAAATTTAAACAGATGTTGAGAACAACCCAAGTAATCCATACACCCAAAGAAAGTAGAACAAATAAGATCAGAAATTAAGTTGTGTGTAATAATGTAAAATGACAGAGGTAAAAAGTATTGAACATGACAACTGGTATTTATTGAATACTTTGTACAAAAGCCTTTGTTTGCAATGACAGCTTCAAGATGCCTCCAGTATGGAGAAACTAGTCGGATGCATTGCTCTGGTGTGATTTTGGCCCATTCCTCCACACAAGCAGTCTTCCAATCTTGAAGGTTCTGTGGGCTTCTTTTATGGACCTTTAGTTTCAGTTCTTTCCATAGATTTTCGATTGGATTCAACTCAGGTGATTGGCTGAGCCATTCTTGCAGCTTTATTGTTTTTCTTTGAAACCAGTGGAGAGTTTCCTTGGCAGTATGTTTTGGATCATTATCCTGCTGAAATCTCCACCCTCGTTTCCTTTTCATCAACCTCGTAGATGGCAGCAGATTCTTGTCAAGAATGTCTCGGTATATTTGCCCATTCATCCTTCCTTCAATAATGTGAAGTTTACCAGTACCATTTTCTGAAAAGCAGCCCCACACCATCATGTCCCCACCTCCGGACTTCACTGTTGATATGGTTTTTAGGGTGACGTGCAGTGCCATTTCTCCTTCAAGCGTGGTGTGCATTATGGCATCCGAGCATTTAATTTCGCTCTCATCCGACCAGACTATATTCTCCCAGTATTTAACTGGCTTGTCCAAATGTTGTTCAGCAAACTTTAAAACAACTTTGACATGCTTTTTTTCCAGCAATTGGGTCTTGTGTGGCGGCACGGAGGACGACTGGTTAGATCTTCCTCACAGTTCTGAGGAGCGGAGTTCAAATTCTGTGTGGATTTTCTTAGGGCACTCCTGTTTCTTCCCACATCCCAAAAACGTGTGGTAGGTTGATTGAAGACTCTGAATTGCCCCTAGGTGTGAATGTGAGTGTGAATTGTTGTTTGTTTTTTATGTCCCCTGCGATTGGCGACCAGTTCAGGGTGTACCCCGCGTCTCGCCTGAAAATAGCTGGGATAGGCTCCAGCACGCATGCGACTCTAGTGAGGATAAGCAGTACAGAAAATGGATGGATGGGTCTTGTGTGGTGAGCGTACATACAGGCCATGGAGGCGGAGTGCATTATTCCAGGTTTTCCTTGTGACAAAAGTACCTGGTGGAATGATTGGCTTTCCACTTATGTATTATGGCCCGAACTGTGCTCACTGGAACATTCAGAAGCTTAGATATGCGTCTGTAACCAATGCCATCATTATGTTTTGCAACAATTATTTTGCAATGGTCTTGAGACAGCTCTTTGCTATTACCCATCATGAGATGTGTCTTGACTCACACCTTGGCAATTAAACCTTTTTATAGGCCATCAATTAGGACTGAACCATCTGATATTCATTTGCACTGACAAGGGGCTGGATTGCAGTTTGATTATTGATAGATTTTAGGTGTTGTCTTGGCTTTCCATGCCTTTTTGCATCTCCCTTCATGCGTTCAACATTTTTTCCCTGTGTCATCTCACCTTTTTGCACACAACTTAATTTCTGAGCTTATTTGTTCTACTTTCTTTGTATGGGTTGTTCCCCACATCTGGTGAAATTTTCAGGTCAATAGCACCTTTGGAAGTATATTTATTGAGAAAAATGGTGACGTGTTAAATACTTATTTCAGGCGCTGTATGTTTAAAGACTGTTGAAACCAAAGTGTGTAGGACAAAAGAGAATGCTCCCACTAAGAAACGGACAAAATGAGCCAAATTATTTCTCATTGGTTTACTTATGACAGAAGAGCCCAGTGGAATGCAATCACGGACTCGATTGTGCAGAACATTGTCAAAGACGAATAAACTGGCACCATGTCTGTTTATACATTGCAAAAGCAGTCATTTATTCAAACAGTGGTCCACTTCAATGGTGGTCGTTGCTGTTGGAATAAACTACATACAATCTGTACTATAGATAAACTAAAGCATTACACACTTCACCTGAGTTTACTCCTGTGAAGTCATAGTCTATCGCAATAAGAGAATCCAGAAGTTCACCAAACATTACAGCAACAGGAAATAAACTTTCCACGGCTGAATATATGATGGAAATACCTCTAATCCTCAATCCCCCATCAGAGAGGGTTTTTAGTGCATGGGTGACATTGTAGGGAACACGGCATTGCCTAAAGCCTCAGGTTATAGACAAACTTATTTTCCTTGCTCAAAAATGTTTATTAAAACTTGGCAACCTACATGGCACGTACCCATAGCAGGGGTAACCAACCTTTTCACACCTGAGAGCTACTTGGCTACTGACTAATGTGAAGGCCTGTCAGTTTGATAATAATGCATCTGTGGTGCTCTTTCTAGACATGAAACCATACTGTTGCTCGCCATTACTGACTTCTGTCCAGAGACTAGCCTCCACTACCCTTTCCCATAACTTCACTGTGTGGCACATCAACTTTATTCCTCTATAGCTCCCACAGTTTTGCACATCACCCTTATTCTTAAAAATGAGCAGAGCACACTTTTCCTCCATTCCTCAGGCATCTTCTCACCCGCTAGAATTCTGTTGAACAAGCTGTTCAAAAACTCCACAGCCACATCTCCTAGATGCTTCTATACCCCCACAGGTATGTCATCAGGACCAACTGACTTTCCATTTTTTCATCCTCTTTACTGCCTTTGTAACATCCCCCTTACTAATCATTGCCACTTCCTGGTCCACCAAACTTGCCTCTTCTACTCTCTCTCTCATTTTCCTCATTCATCAACTCCTCAAAGTATTCTTTGCATCTATCCAGCACACTACTAGCACTACTATCAATAAAATTCCATCTCTGTCCTAAACATCTTAACCTGGTGCACATCCTCTATCCCTCTGTCTGGCCAACCTGTATAGATCTCTCTTCTTCTTTAGTGTCTAACCTGGCATATATGTCATCATATGCCTCTTGTTTGGCCTTTGCCACCTCGATCTTTGCCCTACGTCGCATCTCAATTTATTTATTTCTCCTCTCCTCAGTAATCTGTGTCCCACTTCTTCTTTGCTAACCTCTTTCCTTGTATGATTTCCTGTACTTTGAAGTTCCACCACCAAGTCTCCTTCTCCCCTTTCCTATCAGAAAATAAACCAAGTACTCTCCTCCCTCTGATCACCTTGGCTGCAGTGGTCCAGTCTTCTGGAAGCTCCTCCTGTCCACTGAGAGCCTGTGTCACTTCTTCTCGAAAAACAACACACTTACTTTCTCAGCTTCCACCACGTGGTTCTCTACTCTGGCTTTGTCTTCTTAATCTTCCTCCCCACCACCAGAGTCTTACACGACCATCCTTTGCCGTCTACCTACACCTCTCTCGCTCTCCCCTACCACTACCATACAGTCAGTAACCTCCTTCAGATTACATCGTCTGCACAAGATGTAATCCACCTCCGTGCTTCGACTTCCACTCTTTTAGGTCACCCTATGTTCCTGCCTCTTCTGGAAGAAAGTGTTCACTACACCCATTTCCATCCCTTTTGCAAAGTCTAGCACCTTCTGTCCCTCCAAGTTCCTTTCCTGAATGCCGAATTTACACATCACTTCTTCATCACCCCGTTTCCTTCACCCACGTCCATGACAATCTGCACAAGTCTCTCTGTCTGGGATGCTCAGAACTACAACGTCTAGCTCCTTCCAGAATTTCTTTTACCTCTGTCACATCCTACCTGCGGGGCATAGCCACCGATTGCATTATAGATAACACCCTCAATTTAAAGTTTCAGCCTCATCACTTGATCTGATACTCTTTTTACCTCCAAGACACTCTTAGCTAACTCTTCTTTTAAAATAACCCCAACTCCATTTCGCTTCCCATCTACACCATGGTAAAATAATTTGAACCCTGCCCCTAAACCTCTAGCCAATGCTCTCCTGGACACACAAAATCAATCTTTCTCCTAATCATCATATCAACCAACTCCTGAGCTTTTCCTGGCTCTGTGCTTTCATCTTTTCTTTCTGCCTAAGAATCCGCTTTCCACCTCTCCTTCGTCTTCGACCCACAGTAGCTGAATTTCCAACGGCCCCCTGTAGTTTAACGGTGCGGGTGGCGGATTTTGTTAATCCGGGACACGACTGATCCGGTATGGAATCGCCGCCGCTGGAGTAAAGTAGGCAAAAAAGTTGAGCAATATTTGCTGATGCACTTTCAGTTGTGAATTGAATGAGAAAAACATTCAAACACACACATATAATATGAAAATACTCAAGTAAGGACCATGGAGATGACGATAACACTGAAATAAATGGTACATGGCTAGTCAGGGCCACTCCCTTTAATAGCATACAACATGCGAATTTACAACATGTGCACTTTCAGTTGTGAATTGAATGAGAAAACCAAACACACAAATATATGAAAACACTCAAGCAAGGACCATGGAGATGACGATAAGACTGAACTAAATGGTACATGGCTAATAAGAGCTCCTAACGTCACTCTCGGCCACTCCCTTTAATAGCATACAACATGCGAATGTACAACAGTGTATGTGCAACTTTTGGTTGAATTTCAATATAAAACCAATTTATTTCGTTGTTGTAAGTTTATTAATATTATCTTGTGAATATATTGAAAGAGTTAATTGAAACACAAACATAAAACCTCAGTGGAAGTGCAGGAATAGCCATACAAGCCACACATAAATGGCAATAATGTATACCGTGCTGACCGTCCAAAGGAAGAAAAAAAAAATTCCAATGAAGTTCGGACGCTGTGTTAAACATAAATCAAAACAGAATACAATGATTTGCAAATCATGTTCAACCTATAGTTAATTGAATACACTACAAAGACAAGATATTTAATGTTCAAACTGATAAACTTGATTGTTTTTAGCAAATAATCATTAACTTGGAATTTTAACGTTTAACGGCCCCTCCTCCACCCATAAAGAACCTTATCTGCGAATCTGACTGATATCTGTGGGGTCTTTTCCAGACCCCTATGGAGATCAGGCATTTTTTATCCCTGTAATTACAAGGGACAAAAAGTTGGTCAAAGAAATATGGCACAAAAAAGATATATCATTTAAAAGTGTAAATGCTCTAAAAAGCATGGGAAAAAAGGAGTTTTTATCCTGGACTTAAAAACATGCATACTTGGGGCTGACGTCACTTCTGTTGGCAACTTATTCCATTTATGTGCAGTATAATAGCTAAATGCTACTTCATCATGTTTGCGTTGGACTCTGTGCTCCACTATTTGACCAGAGTCTGTCGATCTCAGAGCCCTACTGGGTTAATATCCCATTAGCATTTCATTCATGTATTCAGTACCAAAACCGTTGAGTTATTTATAGACCAGTAGCAGAACTTTAAAATCTAGTCTAAAGCTGACTGGAAGCCAGTGTAAAGACCTTAGAATTGGAGTAATATACTCTGACCTCTTTGTTCTGGTCAGAACCTGAGCCACAGCATTCTGAATGAGCTGCAGCTGTTTAATGCTCTTTTTAGGGAGTCCAGTCAGAATACAATTACAACAGTCAAGTCTACTTGAGATAAAAGCATGGATGAGCTTCTCCTGGTCTGCTTGACACATGCAAGCCTTCACTCTGGATATGTTTGGCAGTTTTAATAATTGATTTTATATGACTGCTGAAAGTCAGTTCGGAATCTATCAGAACACCACGGTTTCGGACTTGGTCTTTTGTTTTTAAAGAGAGTGACTCCAGGTATTTACTAACAGCAATCCTCTTTTCTTTATTGCCAAAAACAATTAGAGAATTGACCCTTGAGGGACCCCATTGGTTATTGCCATTCGATGAGATTGAACACTTCTAATGGTTACAAAATAACTCAAGCAGGTACGACTTGAACCATTTAAGGACTGTTCCATTAAAAATAACTTTCTCAACAATCTTGCCTATGAAAGGGAGATTTGAGATGTGTCTATAGCTTGCTAACATGGAAGTATCCAGCTTAATGGCAGCTACTTTAAGAGCTTTAGGAAATTCACCTGACTGAAGTAAGGAATTGATTATTTGCTGCAAATCAGCTAGCACAGACTTCGCAATAGCTTTGAAAACGTTAGATGGTATTGAGTCAAGACAGCTCGTTGATCGTTTCAGCTGTTGAACCGTTTTCTCTAAAGTTTTTTGGTCAATTGTATCAAAGTCTGACATGGTAAATAGAGTTTTTCATGGGTGGCTTCAGATGTAGTATCATTTTATCTTTTTGCTCATTTGTGCTAATATTTAACCTGATTGTATTTTTTCACTAAAATAACAGGCAAATTCATTGCATTTATCTGCTTTTAGGAGTTCTGGAGCTATCTGATTCTGGGTTGTGAGCTTGTCAACAGCAAACAGAGTGCGAGTACTGTTGAAGTTCTTACTGATGATTTCAGAAAAGTGTTGCTGTCTAGCACTGGTTAAAATTAGACTTTGTCTGAAGAGGTCATAGTCAATTTGGAGTTTAGTTTTTCTCCACTTACGTTCTGCTTTTCTACACTTTGATTCAGAGGTCTTTACCACCATTGTGCTCCTCCACGGTGTTCTAGGTCGTCTCAAGATTGTCTTAGTTTTAATAGGAGCGACAGCATTCATGACATTTGAGATTTTACAGGTTAAATTATCCAAAAGTTCATCAACTGTCTCAGCATTCACAGTTTGTGGCGCAGCAATGGTCTCCATAAACCTAGTGGCGGTACTCTCATTTATGTACCTTTTCTTAATAGACAAAGAGGTTGTCTGAACTTTTGGAAGAATCTGTAATTCAAAGAATACACAAAAATGGTCAGAAATAGGCATATCCTTAATGTCAATTGATAGAATTTCAACATCCTGAGAGATGACCAGGTCTAAGATGTGACCTTGAGTGTGGGTGGACTCTTAATATGTTGAGAGACGTCAAATGATAGCAGAGAGTTCTTTAGATTTTTTTCCCACGTTATTGTCAACATGAATGTTAAAGTTTCCCGTGATGACAAAATAGTTGTTGTCAGTACAAATAACTGACAGCAGTTCTGAAAAGTCATCCATAAATTTTCTATTGTATCTTGGAGGCCTATAAATGATTAAAACAATAACCTTTGGGTCACCTTTAACTAAAAAACAGAGATATTCAAAATAGCTAAAATCACACAGTATAAGTTATTTACACTGAAATAATGACTTAAAAATAGCAATACCACCGCCTTTTTTCCCTTTTCGACACTTGTTCATAAAATTTAAATTCGCTGGTGTTGCCTCATTTAAAATGGTATAACAGCTACTTTCTATGAAGCACTTTTCATTTAGTAACAAAAAGTCCAGATCATAGGTTGTAATGATGTCATTAATCAACATTGATTTATTACCCAGTGACCTGTATTGAAAAGAGCTAGTCTTGCAGAGATAACTGGAAACAATGGTTTGATAGATTCACATTTTATCCTCACTACGTTTGTAGTTCTACTTTTTTTTGTGCCATATTATACATATCAGTCAGATTCCCAGATAAGGTTCTTCATGTGTGGAGGAGGAGCCCTACGCATCTTAGTGGAAGGTGGTTTCAGGCGAGGGGAGATGGGAGGAAGATCTTGCCGTGGTGTGCATTGGATTCCAATATTGACAATAGTCTTCATCCTGTCCGACACACCTAGCAGAGAATTTAGGCTAGTAGAGAGCGAGTTTTGCGTTGGGCTTTGCTCCAATGGGGTAGGTTGGGGTGGTGGAGATTCAACATGCTGGCTCATCTCATTTGTCATTCGCTCCTCTGATTGTTTGGATGACGCTGATGAATCCGTCCGTCTGTGCCTCGTGTCGCCTTATCTCCTGTTCCTCCGATTGTTTGGGAACAACTGCATCTATTTGTCCTTTCGCCGTGTCACCAAGCCCAGTGCTTTCTTTTTGGGCTGCTGAATGATGTACACAGTAAAAAATGCTGGCAGCCAATAACTTAACCCCTTGTCTATTTACACTGAAACCGTCTGCTTTGTAAAGATGTCTGCACTTCCAAAAAATGCAGAAATTATCAATGAAACTCACGGATAGTGCAGTTCACACCTCTTTGAGTCACTTATTTAATTGACTGAGCCTAGAGAAATGTTCATCTCCAATCGTACAAGTGGGAGAGGTCCTCTAATAAAAACCTCAGCATCCAAACATTGCACTTTTGTTAGGAGATCAAGAAATCTTGCTTCAGTACCTCTGATTGCTGCTTGAGAACATCCAGGGCCCTCTGTGTATAATGACATATTTCACAGTTGGGTGCTGATTAGTGACCTCCAGGATTTCTTTTTTTTTTTTTTTTTTAAAAGAGATATCAGATACAATGTCATTGGTAAAACACAGTACGCTGGTGTTCTCACGACAAAAACGTTTCACATCCTTGGCAGCTCCATCACCCACAGCTGCTCACTCGGGGTTGAAGCAGCCCGCAATGCCATTGCGGGCTGCCATTCCTCAGGCCATTCCTCTGTAATCTGCTGGGAAGACTGAATCTGCAATCGGTAAGCAGCTTGGTGTGAAGAAATCAACTGCGGGAGCAATTATTAGAAATTGGAAGACATACAAGACCACTGATAATCTCCCTCGATCTGTGATTCTACGCAAGATCTCACCCCGTGGGGTCGAAATGATCACAAGAACGGTGAGCAAAAATCCCAGGACCACACGGGGGGAGCTAGTGAATGACCTGCAGAGAGCTGGGACCAAAGTAACAAAGGCTACCATCAGTAACACACTATACCGCCAGGGACTCAAATCCTGCAGTGCCAGACGTGTCCCCCTGCTTAAGCCAGTACATATCCAGGCCCGTCTGAAGATTGCTTGAGAGCATTTGGATGATCCAGAAGAGGATTGGGAGAATGTCATATAGTCAGATGAAACCAAAATAGAACTTTTGGGTAAAAACTCAACTTGTCGTGTTTGGAGGAGAAAGAATGCTGAATTGCATCCAAAGAACACCATACCTACTGTGAAGCATGGGGGAGCATCATGCTTTGGGGCTGTTTTTCTGAAAAAGGGAACAGGAAGATTGATCCGTGTAAAGGAAAGAATTAATGGGGCCATGGATTGTGAGATTTTGAGTGAAAACCTTCCATCAGGAGGGGCATTGAAGATGAAAGGTGGATGGGTTTTTCAGCATGACAATGATCCCAAACACACCGCCCAGGCAAGGAAGGACTAGCATCGTAAGAAGCATTTCAAGGTCCTGCAGTGGAATAGCCAGTCTCCAGATCTCAACCCCATAAAAAATCTTTGGAGGGAGTTGACAGTCTATGTTGCCCAGTGACACCCCCAAAACATTGCTGCTCTACAGGATATCTGCATGGAGGAATGGGCCAAAATATCAGCAACAGTGTGTGAAAACCTTGTGAAGACTTACAGAAAACATTTTACCTCTGTCATTGTCAAGAAAGGGAATATAACAAAGTACTGAGATGAACTTTTGTTATTGACCAAACACTTATTTTCCACTATAATTTGCTAATAAATTCTTTACAAAGCAGACAATGTGATTTTCTGGAATTCTTTTTCTCATTTTGTCTCTCATAGATGAGGTATACTTACGATGAAAATTACAGGTCTCGCTATCTTTTTAAGTGGGAGAATTTGCACAATTGGTGGCTGACTAAATACCTTTTTGCCCCACCATATATAGTTTTAGGTGTGTTTATAGGCCTTTGAAAAAGTGCCGTAAATACAACAAAACCATGCCTAGGGTGTATTTAAGTAGGGTATTTCTAGTTCACAGATTTCACTTATTGCAGAGGTGGACTGGAATCTAACCCTGCCGATGGAGGGGGAATTACTGCATACAAGTTATCAGTTTATGATTCGATTTAATATCATATAACTAACTACTTTATTAACAGATAAACATCTGATGAAAAAATGGTCTGGATATTTACACTTTTATACAAATGGACTTTAAGGACTTTATTGAGCGCAGGAAATATAATTTTCTCATACTCACGCTTTTCAGTTGATAATCAACATATTGACAATTTTGGGTGATAAATATTTACTGGACGGGCATAATATAAAAATTGTTATGTACAGTAACTTAAGCTGTCAAATAATTGTAATAGATTTAAAAAGCAGGAAAAAACTTAGCCAAAATGACATACAGTAACTCACCCTTTGTCAAAACTGAAGTACAGTACCTGAGTTCACGTGGATGTGAAAGGCCCGATTTGATTGAGTTTGCCTTGGACCACCCCCACTGTATTAGGCCAGCAACGGCCAGCCCACAAACTGTGACAGCATGGTGGATCACTTGATTGTACTTTGATTAAGAAACCAGCTATCTAGCCCACTAGCTGCACTACATCTAAAACATTTCTCACAGTGACATATTGACGCCGAGTGGCAACCTGGCTGGCCACTGTGGGCTGCCCATGACAGCCTCTTCCAGCCTGCAGGCTTCTCTTTACCGATCGATTGCGAGGCTCGTGGTTGCTCCGCTCCCCGCATGTGAAAGCCGGTGCTGCTGTCCGCCTGCTCCTCAGAGGGAAAACTAACTTTAATAGCGGTGAGGAGGAAATATATGCTAACCAGAGAATTACAAACCGAATGGTAGACGTTTTTACAGTGCACGGACACCTCTATCTGCCACGTTGGCTCGCATAACGTGAGCGTTGTTTTTTTTCCTCTCTTTTTTAAAACACACACAAACATACGGCAAGAGAGAAAAAAAAATAAATCTTACGCTGGATTTCCAGCACTACACCGGAGTACTTTAAGTCATGTATTTTGATGGGTCGTTGCAGCTGCTAAACAGCGAGACAGAGGCCCACAAAGAACGCTGCCTCTTTGGCAACCCATCTGAGCTCAACCGCCATTGCCTCCCCACAAGTTGCACCATTTGCGACGGGTTTCTCGTGTGGCTCATACTCGCGATTGAGCTCAACTGAACTGAGAAAGGATCAAATCAGTTCATAAAGTGATTCCATTCAGGACATTCCTTCACAAGATTTGTTCATTTGAACACATCGGTCGCGAACAACACAGCACGACTTGAGTCGCTCCAAAAAAGGAAAACCCAAAATGCTTGGTACAAAATGCACACCAGTGACACAGTTGAATCTGGTGCACTTTTAATATTTTCAGTATGCATGCCCACCCGCAGACCACTTTATGTGCACACCTTTTTATAATCAATTTATCACCAGTTCACCAAATAAACAGAAAGACTTACAGTCAGTGTCGAGGTGCTGTGGTTTTCAGAGCTCAATCGCTGTTTTTTATCATCTGGGGTACTGCTGGAGATAAATGCCCTCTGGATCACACGCTTTGGCGTCTTTGTGAACGAAAATGCTCTTGTCACCTAGAACACATAAAATAACAGTTAAAGCTGTTTTTTTGGTACATCTGCTCCGTCAACAATTTAAATATTGTGACAGATCATGACGACGTCAAAGCTTCTTCAATAGTTTAAATGAAAATCGGTAAAGGGTAATTAATCCATTGACTCATTTTTGATGATGGCACGTTAAAATCTCATACTTTAATTTAGGCTGAAACTGCCTCCATCATTCCAAGGTTGATGTAATAAATACATTAAAAAATGTTGAAGCCATTATTTATTAATGATTATATGATAGCGTAATGATTATGTGGTTTGAACAGTATACAGAATTCTTTTTATCCTATTACATACAGTAATATAGTGCAATAACTTTGCCTTGGTAATGTTCCTGACATAATTTTAAAAACATGGAAATTCAGACACATTGTTTCTATAGGTTGGCAGCTCTGCAGTCATAGCCATAAATAAAATGTCACTAATAATTGGCATATTAATTTCTTTTGGTGTTTCGGTTATCAGCTTTGGTGTCCTCATTTTCGGTTTTGGTAATGAGTTTTCCCCATCCTTGAGCCGTCACCTTGTCGTGGTGGAGGGGTTTGTGTGTCCCTGTGATCCTAGGAAATAAGTTGTCTGGGGCTTTATGCACCTGGCAGGGTCACCCATGACAAACAGGTCCTAGGTGAAAGACCAGACAAAGCACGGCTCAAAGACTCCTAATGATGACGACAAACAATGGACTTTGTTTTCCCTTGTGCCCCGGTGACACGGGTCACCGGGGCACCCCACTGGAGCCAGGCCTGGTGGTGGGGCTTGAAGGCGAGCGCCTGGAGGCCGGGCCTGCACCCATGGGGCCCGGCCGGGCACAGCCCGAAAGGGTAACGTGGGTCCACCTTCCCATGGGCTCACCACCTGTGGGAGGGGCCATAGGGGTCGGGTGCAGTGTGAGCTGGGCGGTGGCCGAAGGCGGGGACCTTGGCGATCCGATCCCCGGCTACAGAAGCTGGCTCTAGGGACGTGGAATGTCACCTCTCTGGCAGGGAAGGAGCCTAAGCTGGTGTGTAAGGTTGAGAAGTTCCGACGAGGTATAGTCGGACTCGCCTCCACACAGAGCTTGGGCTCTGGTACCAGTCCTCTCGAGAGGGGTTGGACTCTCTTCCACTCTGGAGTTGCCCACGGTGAGAGGCGCCGATTAGGTGTGGGTATACTTATTGCCCCCCGGCTCGGCGCCTGTACGTTGGGGTTCACCCCGGTGGACGAGACGCCTTCGGCTGGGGGGACGGGTTCTGACTGTTGTTTCTGCCTATGTACCAAACAGCAGTTCAGAGTACCCACCCTTTTTGGAGTCCTTGGAGGGGGTGCTGGAGAGCTCCCGCTGGGGACTCCATCGTTCTGCTGGGGGACTTCAATGCTCACGTGGGCAATGACAGCGAGACCTGGAAGGGCGTGATTGGGAGGAACGGTCCCCCCGATCAGAACCCGAGCGGTGTTCTGTTATTGGACTTCTGTGCTCGTCATGGATTGTCCATAACGAACACCATGTTCAAGCATAAGGGTGTCCACACCTGCATTTGGCACCAGGACACCCTAGGTCGCAGTTCGATGATCGACTTTGTGGTCGTGTCATCGGACATTGCGGCTGCATGTCTTGGACACTCGGGTGAAGAGAGGAGCGGAGCTGTCAACTGATCACCACCTGGTGGTGAGTTTGCTCCGATTGTGGGGGAAGATGCCGGTCCGACGTGGCAGGCCCAAACGTATTGTGAGGGTCTGCTGGGAACGTCTGGCAGAATCCCCTGTCAGAAGGAGTTTCAACTCCCACCTCCGACAGAACTTTGCTCATGTTCCGGGGGAGGCGGGGCACATCGAGTCCGAGTGGACCATGTTCCGCGCCTCCATTGCTGAGGCGGCTGACCGGAGCAGTGGCCGTAAGGTGGTTGGTGCCTGTCGTGGCAGCAATCCCCGAACCCGTTGGTGGCCACCAACGGTGAGGGATGCCGTCAAGTTGAAGAAGGAGTCCTATCGGGCCTTTTTGGCATGTGGGACTCCTGAGGCAGCTGATGGGTACAAGCTGGCCAAGCGGAATGCAGCTTTGGTGTTCGCTGAAGCAAAAACTCGGGTATGAGAGGAGTTCGGTGAGTCCATGGAGAAAGACTTACGGATGGCTTCGAGGAAATTCTGCTCCACCATCCGGAGTCTCAGGAGGAGGAAGCAGTGCACCATCAACACTGTGTATAGTGGGGATGGGGCGCTGCTGACCTCGACTCGGGACATTGTGAGCTGATGGGAGAATACTTCGAAGACCTCCTCAATTCCACGGACACGCCTTCCCATGAGGAAGCAGAGTCTGGGTTCTCTGAGGAGGGCTCTCCTATCTCTGGGGTTGAGGTCATCGAGGTGGTTAAAAAGCTCCTCGGTGGCAAGGACCCGGGGGTGGATGAGAGTTGCCCAGAGTTCCTAAAGGCGCTAGATGATGTGGGGCTGTCCTGGTTGACACGCCTCTGCAACATCGCGTGGACATTGGGGACAGTGGCTATGGATTGGCAGACTGGGGTGGTGGACCCCCTTTTTAAGAAGGGGGGCCGGAGGGTGTGTCCCAACTACAGGGGGATCACACTCCTCAGCCTCCCTGGTAAGGTCTAATCAAGGGTGCTGGAGAGGAAGGACCGTCGGAAAGTCGAATCTCAGATTCAGGAGGAGCAGTATGATTTTCGTCCTGGCCGTGGAACAGTGGACCAGCTCTACACCCTTGGCAGTTTGCCCAACCAGTCTCCATGTGTTTTGTGGACTTGGAAAAGGTGTTCGACCGTGTTCCTCGGGGGGTCCTGTGGGGGTGCTTCGGGAGTATGGGGTACCGAACCCCTTGATATGGGCTGCTCGGTCCCTGTACGACCGGAGACAGAGTTTGGTCGACATATCCGACAGTAAGTCGGGCTCGTTTCCGGTGAGGGTTGGAGTCCGCCAGAGCTGCCCTTTGTCACCGATTCTGTTCATAACTTTTATGGACAGAATTTCAAGGCACAGCCGAGGCGTAGAGGGGGACCGGTTTGGTGGCCTCAGTATTGCATCTCTGCTTTTTGATGTTCTGTTGGCTTCATCAAGCCGTGATCTCCAACTCTCACTGAAGCAGTTCGCAGCTGAGTGTGATGTGGCTGGGATGAGAATCAGCACCTCCAAATGTGAGACCATGGGCTAAGCCGAAAGGCGAAGCTCTTGATTTACCGGTCGATCTACGTTCCTACCCTCCCCTACGGTCACGAGCTGTGGGTCGTGACCGAAAGAACAAGATCCCGGATACAAGCGGCCAAAATGAGTATCCTCCCCAGGGTGTCCGGGCTCTCCCTTAGAGATTGGGTGAGAAGCTCGGTCATCCGGGAGGATATCAGAGTAGAGCCGCTGCTCCTCCACATCGAGAGGAGCCAGATGAGGTGGCTCGGGCATCTGATTCGTATGCCTCCCGGACGCCTCCCTGGTGAGGTGTTCCGGGCACGTCCCAGCTGGAGGAGACCCCGGGGACGACCCAGGACACGCTGGAGAGACTACATCCTTTGGCTGGCCTGGGAACACCTCGGGATCCCCCCGGAAGAGCTGGATGAAGTGGCTGGGGAGAGGGAAGTCTGGGCATCCCTGCTAAAGCTACTGCCCCCGCAACCCGACCTCGGATAAGTGGTAGAAAATGTATGTATGGATGGATGGATGGACTATAGATCTATTGAAGATCTGTGTGAAGACTGGAGCGAGCTGGTGTCGATTAAAATTGGAAATTGGATTTTTGGGGAAAAAGACGGAAAGCTTTGTTTTCAAAGTCCCATATTTTGGCTCGTTAGACCTCCATAGAGTGACTCTTTAACATGGACTTAGTATAAAAGTGTCAATTTCCCTCTGACAGCTACATCTGTTTGACCCAGTTTTGGATCCACCCATAAGAGGCTAAGACCCCTCTTTCCTCAGATTAGTGGCATCCGTGTCCCAATTTTCAGAGCACACATCTTTGTTTTGTTGACTGCGCGAGCTCGGGAGCGGAGAGGTAGGCGGAGATCTTCGCTTGTGCCGTAGATAAGCTTGAGAAATTGGAATGACCTAATTTCAGGCCTCCCTGCAGAAAAAAACGTCTCAAACTCAGGAATGCGTGTACGATTTTAACTCATATTTTACATGTTTACTGAGCCACTATCACACCCCAAAAACTGGAAAAAGTTGGTTTGGTAAAATATGGCACCTTTAAACCTTTAAGGCCATGTCGCCCAGCCTTAATAGCAGCCCAGAGTACAATTTTATATGCATCCAATGCATACAAACTAGTTAAAAGACTACTTTTTAAAAATCATTACTTTTCTTTTACCTTTTTGGATGTCTTCTTGATGGCTCTTGAGGCTTTGCTGAGGGTGCTGTCCATGTCTTTAGTACTGACCTGTAGTGAATCTGGGTCTGTACAGTGAATAATTTCAGCCTGTTGATAAGATTAAAAAATAAATAAATAACAGGCGGCACGGTGGCCGACTGGTTAGAGCGTCAGCCTCACAGTTCTGAGGACTGGGGTTCAAACCCCGGCCCCGCCTGTGTGGAGTTTGCATGTTCTCCCCGTGCCTGCGTGGGTTTTGTCCGGGCACTCCGGTTTCCTCCCACATCCCCAAAACATCCATGAATTGGAGACTCTAAATTGCCCGTAGGTGTGAATGTGAGTGCAAATGGTTATTTGTTTGTATGTGCCCTGCGATTGGCTGGCAACCAGTTCAGGGTGTACCCCGCCTCCTGCCCGAAGATAGCTGGGATAGGCTTCAGCACGCCCGCGACCCTAGTGAGGAGAAGCGGCTCAGAAAATGGATGGATGGATGGATAAATAAATAACATTGTAGATTTAACAAATAATGAGTAGTAAATTAGCAAAACAAAACAAACTCATCCTTTGGCTTATCTGTGCAGAGAAAGCCCGATGCATTCATTGAAGGTAATTATGAGAAATTAAGACCAAAAAACAAGTAGCTTGAAGCGATGCCATGACATCATTGCCACAGAGCTATTGCTTTTCTGTCCTGTCAGGGTTTTTACCTCCATTTAAAATTTCGAGGTGGACATTATCTGACCAACGTTTAACTAGTTGGGTGTTAATTTCAACTGCAATTGCTATAATACACCACGACTACTACAACTGTCAAAGAAGAACAGATATGGGGGAAGGATTTTCTTTCCTACTGCAAATGTGTTGAACCATACAATTTATATACACACACGCATATACACATATATATATACATATATATATACACACACACACACATACTATGAGTCCCGTGGAAGTATGCAGTGATGTGAGATGCTGACACTGTCTTATATCAATTGTGGACATGAGACTTAAAGGTATAATCCACCACTATTTTTTGTAATAAAAAGAAAAAAAAAGGATTTTTCACTCAAGCCACTACCAGAGTAGATGACAGAATGCTGATTAAGCCTATCAGCTTCTAAAACATCTTGCTATACTTTCCAATATTTATTTACTTATATTTAGTGACTTTCCTATACAGTCCCACGCTGGATCACTTGGTAGCACTCCAAAATGATGTAGCCGAGATTACGTATTCTACCTACGAACGGGCAGGCCCATATACCGTATGGACAGTGTGCAAATTGACCAAGCCATAGAAAAAGGAGAAAGCAATTGAAGCAATATGTTGGAGGAGAACCCCAATAAATGTCCGAGACATGGTGCAGAAGTGGATCCTACCACAAAAAGGCCTACTCGTCGTTCGGCTGAAGGCTTATTAGCAAAGAAGGAAAGTATACGACGTTTCAGACTAACATGGACAGATTTGTCTTGGTGTCGCTTTTCCGCGGTGGAAAACAGTGAAGTAAAATCTTTAGCTGAAAGCTGACAAGGATGTCGTCTTGCAGCTGTTGGATTAGTAAGTAACCGGCTTTATAAGATATTTCGAGTAGTATGTGTGTGCTGCTACATAGTAGTATATATTATTGGAAATGGTGCTAAAGTGTAAATGTGATGTAATGTTATCTGCCTGGCGTACACCACGTTGTTTGTTATCCCCAGAATGTATCTTAAGCAGAGTAGTACATGTATGAATGCATAGGTCATTGTTGAACATTGCCCTGGTTAACATATTTTACATTTCTGTATCAGAAAACATTAATACAATAACCACATATCCGACAATTGAATTTTTTCCCCCCCACTTGTTTTTCTTTCAAAAAGTTTGAATGCCAAAATGTTTGAGATGTGCTCTTGAAAACACGGTGGGGTAAGGGTTGGAAGGAGGCCGGACAAACATTTAGCCTACGTCATAAAGCGACGAAGGCTTTGTTTTAATGCTGAATTCCAGCGTTAGGAGGCACCAGAAATCCCAGATTATACCTTTAACAGTTGCATTTATATCCTTATATCGCTCACAATGATCATTTACATATTATAATAACTGTATAATTGTGGACAAAGGAGTCAACGGCCTTAGGTTATGTGTGTGTTTGGGGGGGGGGATTCGCGCCGTAATCCTAACCGAAGTCAATGCAGTCCGCATGAATAGACGCAAATCTGTGCTGGGCGGCGCGTATGACACGCTAGTCACTGCGTGAGTGGGGCGGGCAGGCGAAAATTTGCCTCATTCGCATCATGACAGCCAATCAGCATCGAGAAAGGACTAGATCACACAGTGTGTCCTGTACAGTTGAGTAGAGGAAAATGGAGGACCTGATTGTTGCAGTCAGTGGGCACTCTGAGCTGTATGACACAACGTTTTATCAGTACTTAGACCGAGTAAGAAAGGAGCATGCTTGGAAACTTGTGAAGGAAGGAATGAAAGTTTATTTATTCATTTACTTGTTTACAGCAGTTGAACTGTGAGCCAATCTAGCAGCGGCATTAGCCAAAGCTTGAGCACAACCACCGGCCACCTGATTACACAGACGCACACTATTTATTTCCATTTACAGATGTACTTTATCGGACAGATGAGGGGGAATAAGAGTGTCGAGGAGAACAGGAGGCTGCTGCCTCTGCCCCACCTCAAAGACTGCCTGTGGGTATGTACATAAAACATTTGGATTGACTTCCATAGTGTACAAGTGTATTAGCAATTCTGGTATGCTTTTCACCATGACTAGTGATGTCTTCCAAACTTGTCCTTTTTTTTTTTTTGGTCCGGGCGTTTTTTTGTTGTTGTTGTCTTGACTCTGGTTTCAATATTTATATTTTAAGTTATTCATGAGAACTGGTTGGGCTTTAACTTATCTATTATTGATTCTTGTGTACTGTTTTGCTGTATTTTAGTGCTAATATATTAATTTTATATTGTTTTAACCCAGTGTAGGTGACCATTGGTGACATAAAAGGCGTCCAAAATAAAATGCATTATTGATATAATTAACAAATATAAACTTTATAAGCTGCTTTGTATCACAAAATGTTTCCATTTCTTACAGGAAAGAGGAAATGTAAAAGGTGGGGAAGAATTTTAGCATCTTCTATGTCTCCTGAAGGAGTGTCCAAATGTTCCTCCACCCCAGCCCCCACTGTGAGGATACAAGCATGATGACAAGTATGATTCCTTCCTTGAAAAGATTGCCACTAGAGCAGAAGGAATATGTAAAATTTCAATTTCATTAATGTATGAACAGAGCACATTTACTCTAAATCCAAGATGGCGCCTACCAGTGTGGTCGCCTCTGTAACGCGCTCTCTAGTATTGTCTTTGTTTTTGTGTTTTTCGTCCGTCTTTGGAGACCTTACACGACTCACTTACACAAGGGGAGACCTGCTAACCATCAAGGAGGCTACTCTGGACTTTCTGTCACCAACTTTCGAAGATCCGCTCAGTTTTTTCCCCGAGTTACTCACCGGAGCGGCGTCCGCGGTTTTCGGCGCATGGAGACGGAAGCGGCGCCAGAGGGAAACGAGCCGGCATTCAGGTGAAACTCCGCAAGAGAGGACACAGATTGGCGTTCTCGCCGATACACCTCGCGAATGTAAGCTCCCTACCCAACAAAATGGACGAGCTTCATCTTCTGTTAAAGACCAGTAAAGACTTCGGACGTTCCGCGGCCATGTGCTTCACGGAGACCTGGCTTTGCGACGCCGTACCCGATGGCGCCGTCATGCTTCCCGGCTTCAACATTCATCGAGCGGACCGCGACATGGAATCATCGGGGAAAACAAAGGGCGACGGGATATGCCTCCATATCAACGAAAAATGGTGTACGGACGTCACGGTGCTCAGCACACACTGCAGCCCGCATTTGGAGTCGCTGTTTTTGAACTGTAAACCATTCTACTCGCCACGTGAGTTTGCATCGTTCATACTGGCTGGAGTCTATATTACGCCTCAAGCTAACACGAACGCCGCATTGCTAACGCTCGCCGAACAAGTCAAGGAAATTGAAAAAAAAACACCCGGACTCAACCCTCATTATTCTCGGGGATTTTAACAAAGCTAAACTCAACCACGAACTCCCTAAATACAAGCAGCACATCGACTGTCCTACCAGGGAAAATAATACTTTAGACCAGTGCTACACTACGGTAAAAAACGCATACGTGCTATACCTCGTGCAGCCCTGGGCTTGTCTGATCACTGCTTAATTCACTTAATACCGACGTACAGGCAAGAACTTAAATGTGCGAACCCTACAGTGTAAACAGTCAAAAAGTGGACCAATGAAGCCAAGATGGAACTTCAAAGCTGTTTCGACTGCACAGACTGGAGTGTCTTTGAAAATTCATTTGGCAGCCTGGATGAATATACGGACACTGTCACATCCTATATCAGTTTCTGTGAAGAGGTTTGTGTACCAACAAAATCATTTCGCACATTCAACAACAACAACAAGCCGTGGTTCACTGCTAAACTTAAGCAGCTCCGCCAAGCTAAGGAGGACGCATATCAGAGCGGGGACAGGGCCCTGTATAATCGAGCTAGAAACCAGCTTACTAAAGAAATTAACATTGCAAAGAGGATCTATGCAGCAAAGTTAGAAAAACAGTTTAGCGTAAACGACTCTAAATCAGTCTGGCATGCATTCCAATCGCTGACTGATTACAAGCGACGATCCCCCCAAGCTGAGAACAATAGGACACTAGCCAACGACTTGAATACCTTCTACTGCAGATTTGAAAAGGACAGTTTCACACCACACACCCACCCGGCCGCACCCGCGACCACACCTCTGACTTCTGCGTTAACAATCCATGAACAGGATGTGAGACACATCTTCAAACAACAGAAGATTAACAAAGCGGCAGGCCCGGACCATGTGTCCCCATCCTGCCTCAAAGTCTGCAGAACTTTGGAAATGTGTGAAGTTCCATCCTGTTTCAAACGCTCCACCATCATTCCAGTCCCCAAGAAACCTGCAATCTCGGGTCTGAATGACTACAGGCCTGTCGCTTTGACATCTGTGGTCATGAAGTCCTTTAAATGTCTCGTGCTGGACCACCTCAAGAGTGTCACAGGTCCCCTGCTGGACCCCCTGCAGTTCGCCTACCAAGCGAACAGGTCTGCGGATGATGCAGTCAACATGGGACTGCACTTCATCCTAGAACACCTCGACAGTGCAGGGACCTACGCGAGGATCCTGTTGGTGGACTTCAGCTCAGCGTTCAACACCATCATCCCTGAACTCCTTTCAACCAAGCTTCTCCATCTCAGCGTCTCACCTGCCATCTGCCAGTGGATTTACAGCTTTCTGACGGGCAGGACACAGCAAGTCAGGCTGGGGGAGGCCACCTCATCCACACGCAGCAGCAGCACTGGGGCGCCCCAAGGTTGTGTCCTCTCTCCGCTGCTCTTCTCTCTCTACACGAACGACTGCACCTCAGCGAACCCGACTGTCAAACTCCTGAAGTTTGCAGATGACACCACTGTTATCGGCCTCATCAAGGACGGTGACGAGTCTGCATATCGACAGGAAGTGGAGCGGCTGGAGCTGTGGTGCGGCCGACACAACCTGGAGCTGAACACGCTCAAGACTGTAGAGTGTACTTCCTGTGGCTTCTGAGAAAGCACAGCCTGCCACCGGAGCTGCTGAGACAGTTCTACACAGCGGTCATCGAATCAGTCCTGTGTTCTTCCATCACAGTCTGGTTTGGTGCTGCTACAAAAAAGGACAAACTCCGACTGCAACGGACAATCAAAACTGCTGAAAGGATTGTCGGTACCCCCCTACCCACCATTGAGGACTTGCACGCTGCCAGAATTAAGACAAGGGCGAGCAAAATCCTCTCGGACCCTCCGCACCCCTGTCACCAGCTCTTCCAGCTCCTTCCCTCAGGTAGGTGCTACCGATCAATGCAAACTAGAACTTGTAGACATTCCAACAGCTTCTTCCCTCTTGCGATCAACTTCTTAAACACCTAACCTATAATTCCATTACAACATGCTGGCAATTGTTGTAATGTTTCGTTATGTGGGTCGAGATGGATGTTTAGTTAAAGTTTGTTCGGATAAATACATTTTATTTTACTAATTTGTCTTTTACATTTGTCAGACAAAAATACAGTTATTAAATATGTAAACAACCTTTTGTGCCTTACCTTATGTCATGATGTCGGTGTCGGGTTTACTTCAGTATTTCACGACCGCGTACAAACAGTTTTGTTTGGTTACCTGCTAATTATGGTCCATACATTTTACAGTGTAGCTATTTCAAAAGTCATGCTTTATTGCCTCACTAAATAATACAATATATCATGGATAAAATATAAAAGCAGACACAATGCTGCTCCTCAAAACTCTCAGCAATTTTTCTCCACTCCTCTGTGGTGGACACAGCCATGAAGTCATCCACGAGACAGTCCCAAATCGCTGTGGCCACATCAGGGAATATCCTGGAGACCCCAACACAGAAACTGCTTGCGATGGTCCTGAATGAGTCCCCTGTGGCAAAGTATCTGTAGCACATAAAACGTTAAATTTAACAGAGTTGTACTTAAGATCCTGCAGTAGTCTAGATATGTAAAAACATAATGATGATAATCACATGCAGTCATGGCTAAAAACACTGGAAAATAGACCATGACTGTATTGTCTATTTTATATATTTATCGAAAATAATAATAATTAAAAAAAAAAACTCATATCCTCATTATTCCAGTATTTAGCAAATAGAAATAGTTCTGTAAATCCCCATGACCCAATACAGGAAGAGGTGAGTTTTCTCATGTCAGACAGGATTCAGGGAAAAAAAAAAAAGTATACCGTCTTGTAATTTAGTCAAAATTATGTTGAAAAACTACATCATGACCACCATCATAAATACATTGATACAGTACATCAAACAAATACATAAAACGTGCTGCTAGTGGTCGTACTATTTTATTGTATTCCCCCCCCCCCCCCCCCTATTGTATTGATCAGATAATCTGATCAATCTGACCTCCATTCATGCCATTCCTTTTATCAAGCCATTCCTTTGTACAATTTGGCAGCATAATGTAGTTATTTCAACATGATTTTTGACACATTTGTTAGCGCTGTAGTAAACCTTTGGTAGGTTATCTCCTGTGACTCAGTGGATATAGTTAATATTAATTTATTTTGACACCCGAACTAATAATGACACGAAACCTCCACTCACCGGAGACAAATGGACAGGTGCTCCGCAGTTGAGATGGAACGCCTGTAGTTTATTAGATTGCAGGGAAGTCCTGGGACCGATTCGAGCCTACATGTTGTCAAAGTGGGCACAGGTTAGCCTCATGTAGCACTGGAAGCTGCAGTCATCCAGAAGCAACTCCTGGAGAAAGTGACGAAATTCACCAAGCTGCGTGCGCTTCTGGATGGTGTTATGGACCCAAGTACGACGGTGTTTGGCATTCCGAAGACGTTTGGACTTCCGCAACAAGTACAGAGCCACAATACAGGTCAAAGCGTTGTCCATTGCTGCTCGCGTTTGGCAGGAGGAAATGTCTTCGCCTCCCAGAAGAGAAGCCTCTCCCCTTTTCCGTGTTTGTGCCACAAATGAAGAAAATGCACATTAAATGTGTACTTTTTACTCCTGCGATCAAACTCAAGCAAGGGGCGGGAGGCGAAGCCAAATTGTGCGTTCGATGTGAATGCACCATAAACTTGAAAGGTCCTGAAGACTGTATGTAGGCTTTTCCCAACATGGAGTGGCTTTTCCTAGAGAAAATACACACAAATACAAACAAAAACAGCACCGAGTGTGCTGTGACGAGATGTCATTACGCCGGCTGGAGCAGCGTCACTGACATGGGGAAGGATCGATACTGTCTGAAATGTCGATGCCACTGATACTAGAAAATCGTATCCTACCAGAAAGGAAATCGGTGGTATGGATCATTAGCAGACACACAAAGGGAGCACATGGTGGCACCATTTTCGCGCAGCAAAAGCCAGAATTTATTTGCGGTGGCCAAAATGTAATTGTGGCAGCACGCCACAAATAAATGTATATGTGGGAAACCCTGCCCTGCTTCTGTCTTCGGGACAATCTCTGTGGCAAAACTGACCGCAGTTTTGCTTTTCAATGACTTTTGAGGCGCAAAATGTGAATTTCGCAAACTGGATCACTTATTCAAGCCGTGCACTCAGCGATCACGCCGCCAGCCTCTCTCCCACTGGAGGAGCTTTCTGCCGTCGTCGCGACAGAATAGAAATTGTTTCTATTCGATGGCGCGCCGCAAAGCGTCAGCCCCCCTCTGCATTGCCGCGCCGTAGCACGGCAAACCGCGTTGCCGTCCACTCAGCACATACACAATGAATGGGAAAGTCGTCGGTGGCTTGCGTGTTGCCAAGTGCCGTGTGAAAAGGCTACTTAACACCCAGCGTGCCAGTGTTTATACCACAGAGTCCCAGCTGTGCCAAAGGTTGCCGACCTCTACTCTATGCTCTCAGACACTGTGGGGGTGTCTGCTGAATGCGCTGCAACAACACCCAGTTTAACTGTCATTCAAATACCACTACCAATCCTGGAAAAATTAATGCAACATCATCTAGCATCTTATGCCTACACGTAACTACTGTACATGTTTGAGCTGCAAATATATATCCGCTTATAGTCTCTGGTGGCTGGAATATACTATGTACAACCGGGTCGTTGCAAGGAGTTTTCCACAGTGCGACAACCAGGATCTTTAAAGCAGCCACAGGCGCCGCAAAACACCTGTCCACACACTAGATGTCGTCAAACCTTTTTGACTTTGTCGCACTCACGGCTGACAACAAGGCACAGTGAAGCGGCCCCACCAGCTCAAAGTCCCAGTACACATATCCAGCAAGTTGGACTTTGAAAAAAATTTCCCCGCTCCTCCCTCTTCAGTCCTTCTGTACGCACACTCAAGGGTTGACAATGAGGTGCTCTAAAATCCTCAGTCCACACGCTGCCTGTCAAATTTGACTTACAACAAGGCACTCTCTTGGGGCCACAGCAGCTTAAAGCCCCTGTCCACACTCTCGCTGTTAAGTCAGACCTTTTATCCCGCCTCTTACTCTTCTGTCTTTCTCTGCGTGACGTAACTAAAGTGACCACGCCAGAAGACTCTCAGAAGGGAAGATTTTTATTTTCAGGGTTTGAGCATAGCCAGCTAACAGTATGTGCAATTGCCTCGGCTAATAGCTAACACGAAAAAAAAAAAGGCGCTTGTGTCGCGTTTAATTCATGATTTAACAGAGGGGGTAATTATCACACAGGGCCAGGTAACAAATATTTTTGTCCCTTAATATATGAAATAATTTAAAACGGTATTTTAAGATCACTTGGTTTATATTTGTCTGATATTTATATTTGTTTGATGATCTTAAAAATAATGGGGAAACTATGCAAAAATATAAAAATTGGAGAAGGGGGCCAATACTTTTTCATGGCACTGTACATGGTGGTTGTGGGTATGTGGGTTTAGGGCGTATATGTGTGAGCATGTATATATGTTAAAATAATGCAATTGCACGTTTACACGTGATCATTAAGGTAAATACATGTACTTACAGGATGTATGTCAAGTGATGTAAATGTGTACTATGGATGTATTAATTTGTATTGGTGAATGTGTAAAAAAAGTACGGACGCACAGAATGTTGTCTTGTACAAATACTACTCAAAAACATCCATCCATCCATTTTCCGTACCACATATCTTCATTAGGGTCACGGGTGTGCTGGCGCCTATCACAGCTGACTTCGGGTACACCCTTCACTGGTCGCCGGCCAAGTTCAGAGTACATATAGACAAACAACTATTCACACTCACATTGACACCTATGGACCCCAGTACCCACAGAAAACCCACGCAGGCACGGAAAGAACATACAAACTCCACACAGTTAAAGATGTTTAAAAAATAAAAAAACAGCACTCTATTCTGCAAACAAATTAACATTGCTGATATCAAATATTTTTATGATATTCTTGAAATCTTTAGAGGCCTGTCCTCTTGGCTGACATATGCAGTAGATTCACTTAATTCAGTTCCAGTTTTTGGACTGTACTGTGTGTGACTGTGTATTTAATTTTTTCTCTCGACATGCACACTTATTAACTTGCTTTTCATAGGTGGTTACTCTTTGCTGTCAACGAATGTGGTTTCAGCTAGACTTTTGTGAAAATTGTACCTTTGCACTTGCACCAATCACTTACTCCTGTGTTTTGTGACTACTACTACTCGATAGCTTAGCGTCGGTTTAGCATGGCTTAGCTGTCTTTGCTTGCTAATTACTCCTTGTCCTCCTTCCGTAATAACGATACTTGTCAGGGTGCTGCTTATTCGCGGCAATGGAGGCGATGATTAGTGACTTTTAGAGGAACAGTGTGTTAGCCACACTAGCCAGCCAGCCACAGCCGCGGAGCTCGTTTTTTTTAGTTTTTTTTTTTTTTTTTTTAACATGGAGGAAAATGTGATGACATCATTAATAAATGTTATTGTGATTGGTTGGGAGAGTCCAAATCTTATGTCAGCCAAACACTTGCTGCGGTACTTACCAAGCACGTAATGAAAAGCACGTAATTAAAAGCATGTTCGCTCACTCATTGGCATACTTCAAGTTAAGCAACCGTGCATGTTGTCTCGTCCACTCCGGAGACCAGAACATTTTTGACGTCTGCGGAACAAGAACGCCTCGGAACAAAATACGGCCAAACTGGATGATCAGAATGGTACCATCGCTATCTCAATTTCACCCAGGAAAAATCCTGCTTAGGTCTTGAAAAGGCTAATATTTCAGAACTGATTTGGATAAAAGATAATGCAGAACATTAATGCCATGCATTATTTTCAACAACACTATTTTACATCATGTGTGTGTTTGTGTGTTGTTTGTTACCGCATCAGTCCGGCAGATGGTGTTGGCTACATGTCGACAAAGTGTTCGAAGCCAATCACATTTCTCGGTTTCCTCTCCAGCCAACTGGAAGCTGAACAACATGTTCTCCTGTTCAGTCGGCGGGCGAACAACTAAAGCAAATGCATTTACACATTCTGAAAGAAAGGATAAAGGAGAAATGCCAGATAGAGAGACAGAGTTTGTAAGTATTTCTCAAAGTACAAAAACCTTAAATCCAGAACATTCTATCATAAGACAATTTTCTTGTGTTGGACCATAAAGTTAGTTTTAATACAGTATCTGTGAATGTTGAGTAAATGGTGATGCAATTTAAATTTTTATCGATATTAGGGCTGCAATATATTGGACAAAAATTATATTTATTTATTTGTACATTGATATCGGTATTTGGATGGAGTGGACCTATTTCAGTATTTCATTTTTGGGACTGTTGTAATGTACTGGTGGAGGGATATGGAAGTCCGAATCGTTATTCTTTCCCCGTGTAATCCTCTTTCACCCACGACTTTAGACTTTAGGATAAACACTTACTAGTATACCTATAAAGAGTGCTACCGTTACAATATGCTTAAATAATTCCGCGGATCATCTCTTCGAGGTGGGACGGTGGTGGCGGCCCGCGGAGGGTCGGCTAGTAAGGCTTCCTGGGATGCGGCTTCGCAAAGTGGAGGTCCACTAGCAGCCGATGCCAGCCTGTAGGTCAGCATTTGCTAGGATAGAGGCCGGCGCAAACAACAACCTCTAGCCCAATCGACTGCGACACGACGTTCAGACCGGCACAGCGGCTACACTGTCGCCTTGGGAGGGACTCGGGGTACCGAGTTGTTTTTGCATCCCTCCCAACGCAGCCTTTTGGTCACGTGGGCTAGTCGGCCAATCAGTGTATTTTTTGTGACGTACCCACATGGTCACATGGGTTACACGTCCAATCGGGTGCGTTTATAATGTTAATGAGGAAGTGGAGCACTGTGGTCTGGCCGTAGCAGCCTGGCTAAGCGGTGTGGCTGCGTATAGCTGGGCCAAAACTAAATTTTAAACACAATGGCTTATTATTTTATACAGAGACAAGACCACGACGATAGAGACACTTCTGATTTTGTGATATCGCGGTATCATGAATATGGTTACATCCCTAATATATATATATATATATACATACATGCATAAAGTACATACACAGAGTCAGCCCAAAAGATTTATACACACATGAGGAAAATGAAAACTTGCATAAATATTTTAATATTACATTTATTTAGCTATCACAGGATTAATACAAGTTACCTTTGGCCTCTACAATTACAAGAGGTGCTCAAAGTACGGCGAACTACTGCTTGGGTAACGTTGCCTAAAGTGCCCAATGGGATTGCTGCGAATGCATTTTCAATTTCTTTTCTAAGGGCCACCAACGTAGTCGGTTTCTTGCAATACACAACATACTTTAGGATCCACCATAAGTGAAAGTCTGTAGGTGTTAAAGCTGAAGAACGTCAGGGAAACTCGACTGCACCTCTTCATTTTAGCCAGTGTCCTTGCAAATTCTCAGCCAGAGAAGCTCACGCGTCTGGGTGGTAGTGTGGCACAATGTTGTATGATGATGTGGTCCCTATACCAACTTTTTGGAACGTGTTGCAGGCATGCAATTCAAAATGAGTGAATTTGTGGAAAAAAAAAAGCGTTTATCGGTTTGAGTTTTATTCTGTTAAACATAGGTTGAAAAGGATTACCAATCGTTGCATTCAGTTTTTATTTACATTTTACACACATTTTAATTTACTGAAATTAGGGTTTGTATTTCAAGTTTTTGTCATGTTATTCGATAAATATTGATTGAAAACTGCTATATTGTAGTGTATACACCACAACCTCTATAAAGGTAAAACTGTAATTACCTCAGTTATTACAGATGTCAGTTATTAACGTTCACACACAGACATTATAATAATAATTATTAATCCCATTTGAACTCCATTGCTAACTGAGCAGTACCTATCGATACATTTATAATTATTATTTATGATGTAATATTTTTTATTCCAAAAATACAGTTGAACAGAAAGGTCTCCTATCGCCAAATAAACACTTCCATACCATTTACAGGTGGGTAAATAAACACCCACCATTCCTTAGCACTGACTTCATTATACTTGTAGATAGCCTTTCTGCCTTGTGTCTTACCTTCTGTGTCCTGCAGGTCCAGAACTCTTCGAATTTGTGACAGTGGCATCAAAGTGATGTGCTTCAGTGGAGGTGGCGGTCTTGTTTGTCCCAGTGGACTCTTAAAAGTATTGATAACTTTGTGTCGCTTCCTTGCAATCTGCATAAAAAAATATAATTGGACAAATAGGGAGATTCTGTTATGGGTGCAGCCACGGGGAAGTGAGGGAAAATCAGTTGGCATTTTCAACCCAGCTGGTTACCAAGCATTTACTATACCTCAACTGGAACCAGGTTGAGAGGAATCAGATTTGAGAGGGCTCTTTATTGGTCAAAAACTAAATAATTGTAAGGAAGAATTGTAAAAACTTTATAAGGCACCAACTAATTTGCCCTTATAGTCCATCTACCTTCAAAAATTTGTGTTGGCTATTCTATAAAATGGAAATGGTTTATATACATCTACAAATTTCATGAATTTTATTTTGTCGTGGTGGTGTACATTCCTCCCTCTGCAACTGCGTGTGAACGCATCCCTATCACCGTTGCAGACAAGGCACCTACATCCTCATATCTGAAGACTTAAATTATCCCTCTCCCTCTGCCACTCTCCCCGACTTCATACAGTATGTGGATTGTCACAAAAGAGACAATAGAACATCCATCCAACCATTCTCCGTACTGCTTATCCTCACTAAGGTTGCGGGCGTGCTGGAGCATATCCTGGATTAGGGTGACTGGTTTTTGATGCTGTGACTCCTGCCTCATTCCACTCTTTCTGGATCTCTGCTAGATTCTTGAATATTCGCTGTTTGATAATCCACTGAAACCCACGGTCATCTCTTTTACTGCTGCATCTTCTCCTGCCACAGTTTGTCCTTCCATTGACATGCTTCGAGACAGCACTCTGTGAACAGCAAGCCTGCTTAGCTATGAACTTTTGTGGTTTACCCATCCTATGGAGGGTGTCAATGATGGGCTTCTGGCCAGTTGTCAAGTCTGCAGTCTTCACCATATTGAACCCAACTGAGACAATGTAACCAAAATGAAGCAATGTAATGACACCTGGGGAAACCTGTGCAGGTGCTTTGATTTTAGTAGATGATTAGTATGTGACACTCAGTTTAAGACATTTATGGCTTGCAAAATCCGATTTCTTCACAGTATTAAATTTTTTTGAATTCCTGATTTCGTGGGTTTTATGAACTGGAAGGCCAAATTATGTAAAAATAAACAAACAAATACTTGAAATTGTTTATATTGTGAACCCTGAATCAGTAATCTATGAAAGTGTAGCTTTTTGAATGTAATTATGGAAATAAATAAACCTTTCCATGACATTACTTTTTTGGAAAGGGTCTGTATTAACTTCTGTGTGGAAAACACTGCCATCCACAGAAGTAAAGAGTTTTCCCAACATCAAACGTTGGGTGACCCTTGAATTGAAGACTACTAAACAGGAAGAGAACAATCTCAGGGGACAAAGAGGAGCTACAAAGAGTACAACGGAAGCTCAAGTACAACAGGAAGTGCAAAAAAGACTACAAGCATCGACTGGATGAGGTCATAAACACATCTCAGGAGATGACAAGAGTGGGGATGGACAAATCATCGTTGAAGACCAGGACTGGGCAAACAAGTTAAACTTCTTTTTTTCCCCTCAACAGATTTGACTGCTCCCAAACCAACTCCCAATCAACATGGCACCATTTCTTCACAGTTCTCGAGACCTTACTCCAACAGCTGCAGCTCGTCTCACCTCAGCTCTTCCCACGAACAACTCTGCCCCTCCTCCAGCCATCACAAAACTCTTTACCTGCAGCTCAGGATTGCCCCCACCGCGTGAAAAAATTATTTGCCCTGGAACCTGATAACTGGTGCCGCCCTTGGCAGCAATAATTGAAATCAAGCATTTGCGATAACTGGCAATAAGTCTTTCGCATCGCTGTGGAGGAATGTTCTTCTTCGTAGAATTGTTTAAACTCAGTCATATTAGAGGGTTTTCGAGCATGAACTTCCAGTTTTCAGTCATACTACAGCAGATCAATGGAAATTAAGGCCAGACTTTAAATTGGTAACACCAAAAGCATTTATTTTACTTTCACCATTCAGAAGTGGACTTGGTATGTTTCTGGTCAATATCCTGCTGCATAACCCAAGAGCACCTGAGCTTCAGGGCACAAACTGATGGCCAGATATTCTCCAGGATTTTCTGGTACCAAGCAGACTTCATTGTCACAGTCGTCCAGTTTCGGTAGTAGTAAAGCAGTCACAGATCATCACTCTGCCACCACCATGTTTGATTATTGGCATAATGATCTTTTTGACAAATGCTTTGTTATTTCTACAGCAGATTAACGGGCCCCAGACCTCCCAAAAAGTTCAACTTTTGTCTTGTTCATCCACCGAATATTTGTGTTGAGGATTATCAAGATGTTTCATGGCAAATGTGAGATTAGCCTATTTGTTCTTTTTCTGTCAGCAGTGGTTTTAAACAAATTTCCTATGGATGCCAAGAAATGTCTTTCTTATCTTTGAGAAGTGAACAGTGACCTTAAATGAAGCCAGTGAGACCTATTTAAGTGATTTCTGCATTGAACAAATCCATCAGGCCTGGGAGTGGCCTGTGAAACTGAACGAAGCTTTTCCAAAAACTTTTGGAAAATCACAGATAACTCATGATTTAACAAGGGTTGTTCACATTTGTTTCCCTTAATAAATTAAGGGATTAAGGGATTTGTTTCCCTTAATAAAAAAATATCATGTAGAATCAGCATTTTGTATTTCTTTCGATAGTGTATGTGAGTTTAAAGTTGGTTTGATAATCCAAAATATTTGAGTGTGATAAATGTGCCAAGAAAACAAAACAAGATGGCATAGGCATTACAGTTAATGAAACCCCACCGAATCAGAGAAGTATGTGGCTCAGAACAGCGTGAGCACTTAAATTGCAAGGTTGGACTCCATCGCAGGCATCTCAGTTGGCTTTAATCTATTAATGTATTCTTTATTTATTTTTCTTTGAGTTTAGGAAGCCACAAATGCCCGCCCACAAAAATGCCACGAAAAGTCCAAAGTAGACCATTGGATAGACTGAGAAATGCAACAATAATAGGCTGGTCCATACAGTATAAACAAATTATGCATTTCAAAAGCTCAGGACTTAGAATTTTCACCTCCAGACAATCACTGAAGAGGAAAAGTGTGACATGTTCACCACGGTCACATGGTTGGTCTCCGAGTGCAATGGTTTCCACTTTGTAAACCAAACTGCGGTGGGAGGATAGCAAGTTGGCCTGTAGAGAGATGGATATGTTATTGACAAAGTCAAATGAACAAATGCTCCACAAACAAGGGTCTATTTGTCTAAATCAATAGACTTTTTTACACAGACAGAGGTCCTGACGTACAACCCCAATTCCAATTAAGTTGGGACGTTTTGTTAAACAAATAAAAACAGAATACAATGATTTGCAAATCATGTTCAACCTATATTTAATTGAATACACTACAAAGACAAGATACTTAATGTTCAAACTGATAAACTTGATTGTTTTTAGCAAATAATCATTAACTTAGAACTTCATTGGAATTGTACATGTATAATAACCGCAGATTCATCAACTGATACCGGCACATTTTATTTTGAATAAAAAACAAACAAAAGAAAAAACAATCAGTAAACGTGGGAGTCTGTTGACATGATTCATTCCGATTCAGAGTTTGATTACTTGATTACTTGAAGCATCTTGAATTATGCATATTTTGTTCTACAAAATCATTTTTTATTTTACTGAATGAACATATAATACTTTTAAAACAAGATAGACAAGTCATTTCAGACATGAAAATGACACAACAACTCACCCAATAATTAATGAAAGGAAAGTCTACAACTCACACACACACACACACACACACACACACAAATAATGCAACATCAAGAGTCACTGGGAGTTCCGTATATTGCCGAGGAATGTTTGTGTTTGGAATAGAATGTCCCGATCACATTTTATTGCACCAGAGTCGGAGTCTTTGATTTTAAGGATCTGCCAATAACGAGTCCCAATCCAATACCTCAACAATGCATTAAAAAATGAGCGTGCATCCAAATGTTCTAAAATTAATATGTGTACATATGTGTAAGTATATAGTTATGCATAGATACATCCAAAATTATATATATGAACAATAAATACATTTATTATATGGGCCATTCACAAAACACACGTTAATACTTAGCAAGTTACAGATCAGTGTGAAGGATGCTTAATATTTTCATGTAATTGTATGGTGCATTTATACTTTTTTTTTTTCTTCCTGGGGATGCAAATATCACCAATTCAGTGGAATTGCATTCAGTCCTTTCCAAAAGTATTGGAACGGCTAGGTCAATTCTTTTGTTTTTGTTGTATACTGAAGACATTTGGGTTTCAGATCAAAAGATGAATATGAGACAAAAGTTCAGAATTCCAGCTTTAATTTCACGCTATTTACATCTAGAAGTGTTAAACAACTCAGGACAGAGCACCTTTCGTTTGAAGCCACCCACTTTTCAAGTGAGCAAAAGTATTGGAACAAACATGATTATTTGGTTATTATTGGGTAAAAACAAAATGCATCCAAACTAATCGGGCAAAGGTTCATCATACAACAAGACAATGACACATTGCCAACACAACAAAGGACTTCATTAGGGGGCAAAAGTGAAAGGTCTTAGACTGGCCGAGTCAATCAATGGACCTTAACCAAATAGCGCAGGCATTTTACCTCCTGAAGAGGAGATTGAAGGGAGAGACCCCCAGAAACAAAGAACTGAAAGAGGCTGCAGTAAGCGTGGAAAAGCATTTCAAATGAAGAATGCCACAGTCTGGTGAAGTCAATGGGTCGCAGGCTGGATGTATTTATTGCAAGTAAAGGTTATGCCACCAAATACAGTACTAAATGTTATTCACTAAGTTCATTTAATCATGTCTGTTCCAATACATTTGCTCACTTGAAAAGTGGGGGGCTCCAAACAAAAGGTGCGCTCTCCTGAGTTTTTCTTTTTTTTTTTACACATCTAGATGTAAATACCATGAAATAAAAGCTGCATTTCTGAACTTTTGTCTCATATTCATCTTTTGATCTGAATCCCTAATGTCTTCAGTATACAACAAAAATTAAGGAATTGACCTTGCTGTTCTAATACTTTTGGAGGGGACTGAAGAAGCTTTTTAGATAGTACGGGGGATTGCTGTGAGCGCATGGGAAACAATACATTTAGATCATTATTTATTAGTTTAGATTCCATCTTAACGCTATAATAACCGTCCACGCAGCTACAGAGTTGGTGGTATACGTCACCTGGGTAACATGTACAAACAACACTATTGATTTATGACCACAGGCTTGCTTGTCACAAAATAATTCGCACGTATTAAACTTTTATTTGACGTTAAGTCCTTTGAATGTGTCACAATTGCGAACCTGTCTGACGTTTTCTCGACTCGTTGACGACACTCTTCAGCGAGGCGGCTTTATATTAGGATTTGCAGACTTATTTAGAAATAGTGTCTTGCAGCTTGCACTGAAATAAAAATAGAATAGAATCAAGGCAGACTGTCTTTGTGACGTGCGTACACACGCTCACACACACACAGTGTGTGTCTCTTTCACAGACGATTATTTTCTTGTTGATAAGCTTGTTTTTCTTCGTCCAAGGAAATTGGAAGAAGCGACTCCTGGATATTTTTAAACTTGTGGGAATGTACTCTTTTTTGTTGTTGTTGATGCAGTCAGTTGTTGCCTTATTCCTATATGTTTTTTAAACCTATTATGCGTGAGCGTGGCCTGCTAATTAGCACAGGCCTGCTGCTATTGGCAACGAGACCAGCAACGAGATGCCTCTCTATTCCACTGAGGACTATCACGGATTGCTACAGAGGATGTCAGTCCTGGAAACGAAAATCCACCGTCTTGTAGCGTAGCGGTTTCCACATTCATCGAGCGGACCGCGACATGGAATCATCGGGGAAAACAAAGGGCGGCGGAATATGCCTCTATATCAACGACAAATGGTGTACGGACGTCACGGTGCTCAGCACACACTGCAGCCCGCATTTGGAGTCGCTATTCTTAAACTGTAAACCATTCTACTCGCCACGTGAGTTCGCATCGTTCATCCTGGCTGCAGCCTACATTCCGCCTCAAGCTAACACGAACACCGCACTGCTAAGCATGGAATTTTTCTAATAGTAAAATAGGTACCTTGATTCACGAACTCCCTAAATACAAGCAGCACATCGACTGTCCTACCAGGGAAAATAATACTTTAGACCACTGCTACAATACGGTAAAAAACACATTCCGTGCTATTCCTTGTGCAGCCCTGGGCTCGTCTGATCACTGCTTAATTCACTTAATACCGACGTACAGGCAAGAACTTAAATGCGCAAAGCCTACAGTGAAAACAGTGAAAATGTGGACAAATGAAGCCAAGATGGAACTTCAAAGCTGTTTAGACTGCACAGACAGGAGTGTCTTTGAAAATTCAGCTGGCAGCCTGGATGAATATACGGACACTGTCACATCCTATATCAGTTTCTGTGAAGAGGTTTGTGTACCAACAAAATCTTTTCGCACATTCAACAACAACAAGCCGTGGTTCACTGCTAAACTTAAGCAGTTTCGCCAAGCTAAGGAGGACGCATATCAGAGCGGGGACAGGGCCCTGTATAATCGAGCTAGAAACCAGCTGACTAGAGAAATTAACATTGCATGCAGCAATGTTGGAAAAACAGTTTAGCGCAAACGACTCTAAATCAGTCTGGCATGCATTCCAATCGCTGACTAATTACAAGCGATGATCCCCCCCAAGCTGAGAACAATAGCACACTAGCCAACGACTTGAATACCTTCTACTGCAGATTTGAAAAGGACACTTTCACACCACACACCCACCCGGCCGCACCCGCGACCACAATCACACCTCTGACTTCTGCGTTAACCATCCATGAACAGGATGTGAGACGCATCTTCAAACAACAGAAGATTAACAAAGCGGCAGGCCCGGACCATGTGTCCCCATCCTGCCTCAAAGTCTGCGCGGACCAGCTCACTCCAGTCTTCACTCATATCTTCAATAGATCTCTGGAACTGTGCGAAGTTCCATCCTGTTTCAAACGCTCCACCATCATTCCAGTCCCCAAGAAACCTGCAATCTCGGGTCTGAATGACTACAGGCCTGTCGCTTTGACATCTGTGGTCATGAAGTCCTTTGAACGTCTCGTGCTGGACCACCTCAAGAGTGTCACAGGTCCCCTGCTGGACCCCCTGCACTTTTCCTACCAAGCGAACAGGTCTGCGGATGATGCAGTCAACATGGGACTGCACTTCATCCTAGAACACCTCGACAGTGCAGGGACCTACGCGAGGAACCTGTTCGTGGACTTCAGCTCAGGGTTCAACACCATCATCCCTGAACTCCTTTCATCCAAGCTTCTCCAGCTCAGCGTCTCACCTGCCATCTGCCAGTGGATTTACAGCTTTCTGACGGGCAGGACACAGCAGGTCAGGCTGGGGGAGGCCACCTCATCCACATGCAGCATCAGCACTGGGGCGCCCCAAGGTTGTGTCCTCTCTCCGCTGCTCTTCTCTCTCTACACGAACGACTGCACCTCAGCGAACCCGACTGTCAAACTCCTGAAGTTTGCAGATGACACCACTGTAATCGGCCACATCAAGGACGGTGACGAGTCTGCATATCGACAGGAAGTGGAGCGGCTGGAGCTGTGGTGCGGCCGACACAACCTGGAGCTGAACACGCTCAAGACTGTAGAGATGATCGTGGACTTCAGGAGGCATCCTTTGCCACAGCTGCCCCTCACGTTGTCCAGCTGCCTTGTGTCAACCGTCGAGACCTTCAAGTTCCTGGGAATTACATTCTCTCAGGACCTGAAGTGGGCGACCAACATCAACTCCGTCCTCAAAAAGGCCCAGCAGAGGATGTACTTCCTGCGGCTTCTGAGAAAGCACGGCCTGCCACCGTAGCTGCTGAGACAGTTCTACACAGCGGTAATCGAATCAGTCCTGTGTTCTTCCATCACAGTCTGGTTCGGTGCTGCTACAAAAAAAGGACAAACTCCGACTGCAACGGACAATCAAAACTGGTGAAAGGATTGCCCGTACCCCCCTACCCACCATTGAGGACTTGCACGCTGCCAGAACTAAGACAAGGGCGTGCAAAATCCTCTCGGACCCTCCGCACCCCTGTCACCAGCTCTTCCAGCTCCTTCCCTCAGGTAGGCGCTACCGATCAATGCAAACTAGAACTAGAGACATTCCAACAGCTTCTTCCCTCTTGCGATCAACTTCTTAAACACCTAACCTATAATTTCATTACAACAAGCTGACAATTTTTGACTTGAGTTCGTTGTCACATTTCTGTGGGGCCAATTATTTATTACTCGTGCACTCACTGTAGTTGTCTCGCCATGCTGCACTATTTGCATATACTGGCCACTCATGCCAGAGTAGCATCTGCTCCATTTGCACACTGTTTGAGGAGTATCTGTAACATTTGCACAACCAACATTGTCCCAGATTATCGCACTACTCGTCACTTTAAACCGCATACACTCCTTGAAGTCTCAGCGCCCCTTGCACAGTGGTCATCGCACCGGTCTATTGCAATATTAGTCATTCGAACTGCTCTAAGTGCTAGAGGACTCTGCATCTTTTTGCACAATTGTTTTTTGTCAATGTCTTTGTCTCCAAAGTGTTCTGTAAATTGACTGTCTGTTGTACTAGAGCGGCTCCAACTACCGGAGACAAATTCCTTGTGTGTTTTGGACATACTCTGCAAATAAAGATGATTCTGATTCTGATATGTGGATGTAAATGGACAGTCGGGGAATGAAACCACTCTACCGATGTCTAAAAATGGTGAGCAGAAGCGTGCTAACAGACAGCCACTGAGCTCAACCAAGAGGATGGATGTGGACTGTGGAAACGGTAATGGATCATCCAGCATTTCTCCCTGGAATTTACTGGTAGCAAAGCCCAAATATATGGGACAACATCTAAAAGGCAGGACACAACACCAGCAGATAACCGAGGAATCCGGCTGGCCTGTGTTGCGTGCTGCTTCAACCCCGAGTGAGCAGGCGTAGACGGTCGCCACAGTGAAGGGCAAGAAAAGAGGACGCGAGTCAATGCAAAACATTGACATCAGACTCACAAATAGATTTGAGCCACAAGACCCTGGCCAAGAATGCTCATTCCCCACCACTACTATAAGGTATGAAACTAAATCATACAAGAAAAAAATGGCACCCCAAACGTTACTAGTTGGTGATGGAGTTGTCAAGGATGTGAAAGGTTTTTGCAGTAAGAAGAACACCAAAGTACTGCCTTTTAACAATAACATGGTGTCTGATATCTCTAAAAAAAAAAAAAATAAAAAAAAAAGTCCTGGAGATCATGAATGAGCGTGAAATCTGTCATTATACACACAGGGATCAGCAATCAGTTGTACTGAAGCGAGATTTCATTGATCTCCTAACAAAAGTGCAATGTTTGGATGTTGAGGTTTTCATAAGTGGAACTCTCCCAATGGTACGATTTGGAGATCAATGTTTCAGTAGGCTCAGTCAATTAAGTGGCTCAAAGAAGCGTGTACTGCAGTACCCTGTGAGTTTCATTGACAATTTCTGCGTTTTTTTTTTTGGGAGCGGACAGCTTTGTAAAGCAGACGGTTTCTGTCTAAATAGACAGAGGGTTAAGTTATTGGCTGCCAAGATTTTTTTTTACTGTGTACGTCATTCAGCAGCCCAAAAGGAAAACATTGGTCTTGTTGACACGGCTGAAGGACAAAAAGACGTAGTCTTCCCAAACAATCGGAGGAACAAGAGATAAGGGGACACGGGGCGACGATGGATTCATCAGCGCCATCCAAACAATCGGAGGAACGAATGAGGAATGAGATGAGGCAGCACTTTGAATCGCCCACTCCCCTCCCTGCCCCATTGGAGCAAAGCCCAACGCAAAACTCACTCTCTACTACCCTAAATGCCCTGTTAGGTGTGACGGACAGGATGAAGGCTATTGTCAATATTGGAATCCAGTGCACACCACACCAAGATCTTCCTCCCGTCCTCCTTCGCTTAAAACCACTGTCCACTAAGATGCGAAAGGCCCCTCCTCCTCCCATGAAGAATCGTATCTGCAAATCTGACTGATATCTGTGGGGTCTTTTCCACAATAAGTCAGACCCCTACGGAGATCAGGCATTTTTAATCCCTGTAATTACAAAGGACAGAAAGTTGGTCAAAGAAATATGACACAAAAAAAGTAGAACTAAAAATTTAATGAGGATAAAATGTCAATCTATCAAACCATTGTCTCCAGTTACTTCTGTGAGACTAGCTCTTTTCAATTTCAGGTAACTGGGTAATAAATCAATGTTGAGTAATGAAATCATGACAACCTATGATCTGGACCACTAAATGAAACATGGCTAACAGAAAGTAGCTGTAATACCATTTTAAATGAGGCAACACCAGCAAATTTTAATTTTATGAACAAGTGTCGAATAGAGAAAAAAGGTGGTGGTATTGCTGTTATTTTTAAGTCATTTCAGTGTAAAGAAATTATACTACTAATTTTCGTTAAAGGTTACCCAAAGGTTATTGTTCGAATAATTTATAAGCCTCCAAGATACAATAGAAAATTTATGGAAGACTTTTCAGAAGTGCTGTCAGTTATTTGTACTGACGACAACTATTTTGTCATAACGGGAGACTTTTAACATTCATGCATGGAAGAAAAAAAAAAAATCTCAAAAACTCTGCTATACGAGACACATTTGACCTCTCTCAACATAAGAGTCCAACCCACACTCATGGACACATCTTAGACCTGGTCATCTCAAAAGATGTTGAAATTCTATCAGCTGACATTAAGGATATGGCTATTTTTGACCATTTTTGTGCATTAATTGAATTACAGATTCTTCCAAAAGTTCAGACAACTACCATCTCTATCAAGAAAAGGTACATAAATGAGAGTACCGCTACTAAGTTTATGGAGACCATAGCTGTGCCACAAACTGTAAGTGCTGACACAGTTGATGAACCTTTGGATAATTTCACCAGGAAATTGTCATCAATGTCATGAATGCTGTCGCTCCTATTAAAACTAAAACAATCTTGAGGCGACCTAGAACACAGTGGAGGAGCACAATGATGGTGAAGACCTCTAAATCAAAGTGTAGGAAAGCAGAACGTAAGTGGAGAAAAACTAAACTCCAAATTGACTATGACCTCTACAGACAGTCTTTGTAATTTTAACCAAGAGTTAGTCAGGGGTAGACAGTAACACTTTTCTGAAATCATCAGTAAGAACTTCAACAATACTCGCACTCTGTTTGCTGTGGTTGACAAGCTCACAACCCCCCCGAATCAGATAGCTCCAGAACTCCTAACAGCAGATAAATGCAATGAATTTGCTTGATATTTTAGCAAAAAAAATCCAATCCATCAGGTTAAATATCAACAATCAACTCAGCAATTTCTTGAACTTAAATGGACATTTTGACAAGTTTCAATCAGGTTTCCAAACTCATCACGTGAACGAATCTGCTCTTATCAAAGTGCTAAATGATATAAGGTTGAATACTGACTCGGAAAAGGTGTCAATTCTGGTCTGGTTGGATCTCAGTGTGGCTTTTGATACGGTAGATCATAATATACTGCTGAACACGTTGGAAACATGGGTAGGACTAAATGGAGAATCCTTAAATGGTTCAGGTCCTACCTGGAGGAAAGGAGTTATTTTGTGACCATTGGAAGTGTTCACGCTCATTGAATGGGAATGACCTATGGACCCCTCCTGTTCAGCCTGTATATGGTACCCTTAGGTCATATTCTTCAGAACTTTTATTTTGTCTATCATAGCTATGCAGATGACACAGTGATATCTAGCAGTGTCTCCAGATGACTACAGTTCAATTGAGGTGATGTGTCACTGTCTAAAACAGATGAATAACTGGATGAGCCAAAATATTATTCAACTAAACCACAACAAAACTGAGATAATTGGTTTCTGGCAATAAAGAGGATTGCTGTTAGTAAATACCTGGAGTCACTCTCTTTAAAAACCAAAGACCAAGTCCGATACCTTGGTGTACTGATAGATTCCGACCTGACTTCCAACAGTCATATCAAATCAATTACTGAAGCTGCCTTCTACCATCTAAAGAGCATATCCAGAGTGAAGGCTTGCATGTGCCAAGCAGACCAGGAGAAGCTCATCCATGCTTTTATCTCAAGTAGACTTGACTATTGTAATGGTCTTCTAACTGGACTCTCCAAAAAGAGCATTAAATAACTGCAGCTCACTCAGAATGCTGCAGCTCGGGTTCTGACCAGAACAAAGAGGTCAGAGCATATTCGTCTCATTCTAAAATATTTTCACTAGCTCCCAGTCAGCTTTAGAATAGATTTGAAAGTTCTGCTACTGGTCTATAAATCACGAAATGATTTATGTCCTGAATACATGAAAGAAATGCTTGTGGAATATAAACCCAGTAGGGCTCTGAGATCGACAGTCTCAGGTCAAATAGTGGAGTTCAAGAGTCCAAAGCAAACATGGTGCAGCAGCATTTAGCTATTATGCTGCACACAAATGGAATAAGTTGCCAACAGAAGTGACATCAGCCCCAAGTGAGAATGTTTTTAATTAAGTCCAGGTTAAAAACTCTTGTTTTTTCTCATGCTTTTTTAGAGCACTTTGACTTTTAAATATTTCTTGCACTGTATTCTGTTTTAATTGTACTTTTTTCCTCTTTGTTTTCAATGTTTATAAGCTCTTTTTTTCTTCTTTGATTTTAAATGCTTTTAATTATGTAAAGCACATTGAGTTACCTTGTGTATGAAATGCGCTATATCAATAAATTTGCTTTGCTATGATGTAAAGACAGGGGGAAAAGAAAGGAGATAATGAATTCAGACTTACGGGACATCCGTCAACTTCATAAACAACATCAAAGATCTGCTTCTGACCATCTGTCTTCCTCTTGTCTTCGTTAATGTGACTGGTGGAAAGTAAAGTACAATTATCCATCCATTTTCTTCCAGTTCTTTATTGTCTCTCTCAGTAAAGCACAATTACTAAAATGGAATTTAGTGTTAACATGACACCAAAATTCTGACTTTGATACGATAAATGCATAAAGTAATTCGATACCGATACAAAAAGCCTAAAACATCAGTAAAAGCAGTATCAGATGACAAAACATGGTCTTCAAAATCTTTGTATTTTTATTAAGTCAAAATAATATTAGGTAGGGCAGCATATTGAATGAAATAATATACAGCGGCTGACATAAGTATTTAACACGTCACCATTTTTCTCAAATATATTTCCAAATGTGCTATTGACATGAAAATTTCACCAGATGTTGGGAACAACCCAAGTAATCCATACATACAAATAAAGTAGAACAATTAAGCTAAAAAAATAGGTTGTGTGTAATAATATGAAAAGACACAGGGGAAAAGTATTGAACACGCCAACTGGTATTTATTTAATACTTTGTACAAAAGCCTTTGTTTGCAATGACAGCTTTAAGACGCCTCCTGTACGGAGAAACTAGTTGCCTGCATTACAATGGTGTGATTTTGGCCCATTCTTCCACACAAGCAGTCTTCACATCTTGAAGGTTCTGTGGGCTTCTTTTATGGACCTTGGGTTTCAGTTCTTTCCATAGATTTTCGATTGGATTCCATTGAGGTGATTGCCTGGGCCATTCTAGCAGCTTTATTTTTTTCCTTTGAAACCGATTGAGTTTCCTTGGCAGTCTGTTTTGGTCATTATCCTGCTGCAATGTCCACCCTCGTTTCATTTTCATCATCCTGGTAGATGGCAGCGGATTTGTGTCAAGAATGTCTCGGTACATTTGCCCATTCATCCTTATTTCAATAATGTGAACTTTACCAGTACCATTTGATGATAAGCATCCCCACACCATCATGCTCCCACCTTCGAACTTCACTGTTGGTATGGTGTTTTTAGGGTGATGTACAGTGCCATTTCTCCTCCAAATGTGGTGTCCATTATGGCATCCAAACAGTTCAATTTTGCTCTCATCCCACCAGACTATATTCTCCCAGAATTTAACTCGCTTGTCCAAATGTTGTCCAACGAGCTTTGACATGCTTTCTTTCAGCAATAGGGTCTTGCGTAGTGAGCATGCATACAGGCCATGGCGGCGGAGTAAATTACTCAGTTTTCCTTTTAACAACAGTACCTGCTAATTCCAGGTCTTTTTGAAACTCTCCACAGGTGGTCCTTGGTTCATGGACATCTCTTCTGATTATTCTTTGTACTCCTCTGTCACAAATCTGGCGAGGAGCACCTGGATCAAGGCAAATTTATGGTGGTATGATTGGCTTTCCACTTATGTATTATGGCCCCAACTGTGCTTATTGGAACATTCAAAAGCTTAGATGGCCTGTAACCAATGCCATCATTATGTTTTGCATCAATTAGTTTGCAATGGTCTTGAGACAGCTCTCTGCTCTTACCCATCATGAGAAGTGTCTTGACTCTCACCTTGAAATGAGACCATTTTGTAGGCCATCAATTAGGACTGAACCAGCTGATTTCCATTTGCACTGACAAGGGGCTGGATTGCTGTTTGATTATTGATAGATTTTAGGTGTTGTCTTGGCTTTCCATGCCTTTTTTCACCTCCCTTTCTTCATGTGTTCAATACTTTTTCCCTGCATCATTTCAAATTTTTACACGCAACTTAATTTCTGATATTATTTGTTCTACTTTCTTTGTATGTATGTTTTACCTTGGTTGTTCCCAACATTAGGTGAAATTTTGAGGTCAATAGCACCTTTGAAAGTATATTTAGTGAGAAAAATGGTGACGTGTTAAATTATCTTTCAGCCGCTGTAGGTTCCCTGTTGATAAAATAAAATTCCACATAGAGGCACAGCTATTTAGCCTTTTTTTCAACAGAAATACAATTATTCTCTCACCGCTGAGATTTGTAGCATTGTTTAGAATATAAAAATTGCTTCAAAGAGATTAGGGTTAGGACAGTTCACCTGCAAAGGTTGAATCAAAGCAACTGGTCTGTTCTTGTTTGTTAAAGCTGAAAAAAAACAAAACACAACCACAAAAACAAAAGCCTCTTCAGTTCTCAGTGTGGAGTCCTTCTATTTATGCCTTGTGTTTCCTGGGTGGTCAACAATAGGGTGTTGTTGTTGTTGCCCAGTGTGATAAGCAAAACAACCGTCCTACATTCCAATCATTCGTTCACTAATCTTGTGGTAAAACAGCAGGTTAGGGCCACTCTTCCTGTTGAATGAGGCGATCTTTAGAACTTTTGAAACTTTAGAACTGCCTAGAATATTTGACGCTGGAATCGGTCTCGGTCTTGGTGCTATCGTTGCCAAAATTCTCTGGTCAGGCGGCAGAGGGAAACGCCGCCCTGTTTCTGAGGAACAGCCTATAGCCCAAAATCTGTGGGCGTGAAAAAAGCGGTGCCATTTTTATAAGCACACCTTACAGAAACTCACCCATTATTGCACAGACAGAATGTTGATTCTTAAAGTACTGTAACCAATTCCTTCATTACCCCCACACTTTAACGCCAGGCGAGCATGGTGTGCATAGGACTGAACGCACGTGGGTGGTCATTAGTTAACGGGGAAAACATGAGCGGTTAACTGATATTTGTGAAGCAGGAAAATAGCAGTAGTTTTCACACCACCATATGAATATTACAAACTGCTGAATTCACACAATTGATGAACAAATCTAAACATTTTAACTGAAATTATAGATTAATGATTACATTTTCTCCCATACCCGAGTTTTTGCTTCAGTGACCACCAGAGCTGCATTCCGCTTGGCCAGCCGGTACCCATTAGCTGCCTCAGGAGTCCCACAGGGCAAAAAGGCCCGATAGGACTCCTCCTTCAGCTTGATGGAATCCCTCCCCAACGGGTTTCGGGATTTCCGCCACGACAGGCACCGACCACCTTACAGCCACAGCTCCGGCCGGCCGCCTCAGCAATGGAGGCGCGGAACACGGTCCATTCGGACTCGATGTCCCCCGCCTCCCCCGGAAAAAGAGCAAAGTTCTGTCGGAGGTGGGAGTTAAAACTCCTTCTGATAGGGGATTCTGCCAGACGTTCCCAGCAGACCCTCACAATACGTTTGGGCCTGCCACGTCGGACCGGCATCTTCCCCCACCATCGGAGCCAACTCACCACCAGATGGTGATCAGTTGAGAGCTTCGCCCCTCTCTTCACCAGAGTGTCCAAGACATGCGGCCGCATGTCCGATGACACGACCACAGTCGATCATCGAACTGCGACCTAGGGTGTCCTGGTGCCGAGTGCACGTGTGGACACCCTTATGCTTGAACATGGTGTTCGTTATGGGCAATCCGTGACGAGCACAGAAGTCCAATAACAGAACACCGCTCGGGTTCTGATCGGGGGGGCCGTTCCTCCCAATCGCGCCCTTCCAGGTCTCACTGTCATTGCCCACGTGAGCATTGAAGTCCCCCAGCAGAACGAGGCGTCCCCAGCGGGAGCGCTCTCCAGCACTCCCTTCCAAGGACTCCAAAAAGGGTGGGTACTCTGAACTGCTGTTTGGTGCATAGGCACAAACAACAGTCAGGACCCGTCCCCCCCACCTCAAGGCGGAGGGAGGCTACCCTCTCGTCCCCCGGGGTGAATCCCAACGTACAGGCGGCGAGCCGGGGGGGCAATAAGTGTACCCACACCTGCTCGGCGCCTCTCACCGTGGGCAACTCCAGGGTGGAAGAGAGTCCAACCCCTCTCGAGAGGACTGGTACCAGAGCCCAAGCTGTGTGTGGAGGCTAGTCTGACTATATCTAGTCGGAACTTCTCGACCTCACACACCAGTTCGGTCTCCTTCCCTGCCAGAGAGGTGACATTTCACGTCCCTAGAGCCAGCTTCTGTCGCCGGGGATTGGACTGCCAAGGTCCCTGCCTTCGGCCACCGCCCAACTCACACTGCACCCGACCCCTATGGCCCCTCCCACAGGTGGTGAGCCCATGGGAAGGGGGACCCACGTTACCCTTTCGGGCTGTGCCCGGCCGGGCCCCATGGGTGCAGGCCCGGCCACCAGGCGCTCGCCTTCGAGCCCCACCACCAGGCCTGGCTCCAGTGGGGGACCCCGGTGACCTGCGTCCGGGCAAGGGAAAATGAAGTCCATTGTTTGTCGTCATCATTAGAGGTCTTTGAGTATGGGAGGAGTTCAGTGAGGCCATGGAGAAAGACTTCCGGACGGCTTTGAGGAAATTCTGGTCCACCATCCGGGGTCTCAGGAGAGGAAAGCAGTGCACCACCAACACTGTGTATAGTGGGGATGGGGCGCTGCTGACCTCGACTCGGGACGTTGTGAGTCGGTGGGGAGAATACTTCGAAGACCTCCTCAATTCCACCGTCACGCCTTCCCATGAGGAAGCAGAGTGTGGGTTGTCTGAGGCTCTGTTGTGGGGCTGTCTTGGTTGACACGCCTCTGCAACATTGCGTGGACATCGGGGACGGTGCCTCTGGATTGGCAGACTGGGGTGGTGGACCAGTCTGCGTGTGTTCCAATTACATGGGGATCACACTCCTCAGCTTCCCTGGTAAGGTCTATTCAGGGGTGCTTGAGAGGAGGGTCCGTCGGGAAGTCGAATCTCAGATTCAGGAGGAGCAGTGTGGTTTTCGTCCTGGCCGTGGAATAGTGGACCAGCTCTACACTCTCGGCAGGGTCCTCGAGGGTGCATGGAAGTTCGCCCAACCGGTATACATGTGTTTTGTGCACTTTGAGAGACGTTCGACCGTGTCCCTCGGGGAGTCCTGTGCTTCGGGAGTATGGGGTACCGAACCCCCTGATACGGGCTGTTCAGTCCCTGTACGACCGGAGTCAGAGTTTGGTCCGTATATCCGGCAGTAAAAAGGAAAGCCAATACAGTCTTATACTCATTTGCCTGCTCAATGCATATTATTAGCAAACATACAGACCCTTTCCAAAAAAAAATTATATCATGGAAAAGTTTATTTCCATAACTCCATTAAAAAACTTTCATAGATTATATATTAAGATTTAAACAATTTCATGTATTTATTTGTTTATTTTTACATAACTTGGGCTTCCAGCTCATAAAACCCACGAAATCAACAATTCGAAAAATACGGTGAAGATAGCAACCCAAATTTTGAAGGCCATTAATGTCTTAAACTGAGTGTCACACACTAATCATCTACTAAAATCAAAGCACCTGCACAAGTTTCCCCAGGTGTCATTAAATTGCTTCATTTTGGTTCAATTGTCTCAGTTGGGTTCAATATGGTGAAGACTGCAGACTTGACAACTGGCCAGAAGACCATCATTGATACCCTCTATAGGATGGGTAAGCCACAAAAGTTCATAGCTAAGGAGGCTGGCTGTTCACAGAGCATATCAATGGAAAGTCTAGTGGAAGGACAAAATGTGGCAGGAGAAGATGCACCAGCAAAAGAGATGACCGTGGGCTTCAGCGTATTATCAAACAGAGAAGATTCCAGAATCTAGCAGAGATCCAAAGAGTGGAATGAAGCGGGAGACATTGCTTCAAAAACCACCACATTCAGACGCATCTGGGAGATGGGCTACAACTGTCGGGTTCCTCAGGTCAAGCCACTTCTGAACCTGAGCCAATGTAGGAAGTGTCTCAACTGGGCCAAAGAGAAGAAGGACTGGACTATTGGCCAGTGGGCCGAGGTCCTCTTTTCCGATGAAAGTGTGGCTTTCATTCGGGAATCAAGGTCCAAAGGTTTGGAGGAAGAGGGGTGAATAACAGAAACCAAGCTGCTTGAGGTCCAGTGTGAAATATCCACAGTCAGTCATTATTTGGAGTGCAATGTCCAGTGCAGGAGTTGGTAAACTCTACTGGTAAAATCCAAGGTCACTGCAGCAGTCTACCAGAATGTTTGCGAGGACTTCATGATTCCTTCTGTTGAGGATATAGATCCTCAACAGAAGGAATATATATATATTTTTTTTTACAAAAACGGTGATTTCTTCACAGTATTCAAAATTTTTTAATTCCTGATTTTGTGGGTTTTATGAGCTGGAAACCCAAATTATGTAAAAATTAACAAAATAAATACTTGAAATTGTTTCAATTGTGGGCCCTGAACCTATAATCTATAAAAGTTAACTTTTTGAATGGAATTATGGAATTCAATAAACGTTTCCATGATATTCTAATTTTTTGGAAAGTGTCTGTATATCACCTTTAACAATTTATTCCATATAATTTGGTAACTGTTAGGAACCCACAATTATCTGTGCCCACACTGTGATACAGTCCCATCGAAAAGCATTGGAACGTCAAGGTCAATTGCTTTGTTTTTGCTGTATACTGAAGACATTTGCGTTTCAGATCAAAAGATGAATATGAGACAAAGATTCAGAGTTCCAGCTTCTATTCCATGGTATTTACATCGCAATGTGTTAAACAACTTAGGACAGAGCACCTTTTGTTTGAAGCCACTCACTTTTCAAGTGAGCAAAGTTATTGGAAAAGACATGATTAAATTAATTTAAAGTGAATAACTTTTACACAAACATGAACTAACATTAACAATAAAACAAGTAATTTGCTATAACAGCAGTATTTATATATGTATCACGCAGGGAAAGTCCTTCTTTTGAATTCCTCTATGCAGTATTTCAGAAATTTTAACTAAATAAATGCTGGTTAGGTTTAAAACGATTAAATGTGATTTATGCTTTTTAAGGAATCTGGATAAAATTTACCTGAAATTAAATAGATGCAAATACTTAAAAATAACACAATGTCAGCCTTTTGTCTCGTTAGATGAACACTCAAATCTTCTAAAATACTGTATTTTAATCATCTTTTTAATGAAATATTCTAATGGTGATTAATATGATGCCTATTCTTAAGTCAGGTTAATATGCTAAGGATAACTCTATTGTGTTGTTGCTTTTAAGCACATTATGTTCCCCTGTATTTAGAGGGTTGGGCTACAGTTACAAAATGTGGATAACGTTAACAGCAGCTTGTAATAATAAATATACTTTTAGGAGAACATTGTGATGGGAATTTTTTTTTTTTATTAGGTTATCTTATGTCTTAACACGTCATGTCTAGTACATATAGTAGCTTCGTTTGTACAGAAAAATCTAAAGTCAATCCGTTGGGCATCCACATAAGTACATATACATAACTCTATGTTTGGGTGAAACGCAATATCCGATGGTTCACTCCATCTCCCCCCACACGGAGCCTAAAACGTTCTCAGTCGTGAGCCGCTTCTTCCCAGGATCCTATACGGACCTTGCTAGCGGCATAGAGCAACACTCTCATCACGTTCATCTCTACCAGGGGAGAAAAGCGGACCTTGCGCTACATTACAAACAAACAACAACTCAAACTTGGGTCTTTTTTTTTTTTTTTCATGATTAGAGGATCTTAACTCGGGAGTTAATATTTTTGTGATTAAAAATAATAATACATTCCATTACTGTTTTTGCCTTCGTTATTAAAATAAGAGTAGTTAAAAGCATAAAACCTCAAGCTTCACAAATAAACTAAAATGGTAAAATATACAATATGTAAATTAATACAACGCTGGATCGTCCGAGTGGGTCGTGGTATGATTTGTAATAGAAAGGGTTGCGGGGTTGGCTTACTTGGATTGTTTTACTCTTTACTGCTAGTGATTCCACATTGTCTGCCAAAGTGTATAATGCAATGTTTTCTTATAATTTCTTTTATGTGTATATGTACTGATGTAGGACTCAGTGCTGTTACTTAGAATAACACAGGTCAAGTAAAAGTAATAAATACTTGCTAAGTATTCAGTGAGAAAAAAAAACTTGAGTACTGAGTAACTTTTGAGTAATTTGTATTTCATTATGTATTTTTATTTGGCGCATGAGCGTCAAATACATACAGTCCCCTCCAAAAGTATTGGAACGGCAAGGTCAATTCCTTTGTTTTTGTTGTGTACTGAAGACATTGGGGTTTCAGATCAAAAGATGAATATGAGTTCAGAATTCCAGCTTTTAGTTGATGGTATTTACATCTCGATGTGTTAAACAACTCAGGACAGAGCACCTTTTGTTTGACTTTTCAAGTGAGCAAAGGTATTGGAACAGACTATAAAATTCACAATGCATTCTCACATTTACACACACATTCATACACCAATGGGCGGCTGCTGCCATGCAAGGTGCTGCTAGGCCCACTGGAAGCCAGGATTCGGACCGGCGACCCTTCGGTCAATAGACAACCCGCTCTACCCAACTGAGCCACAGCCACCCATAAGCACGTTCTTTCTTGCTTTCTCTTCTGGCTCATCTCTGTAGTTCGTATTAGCAAAATCCAATTTGGTCTTCCGATTCTTTTTGCTGATGAGTGGTTTGCATCTTGTGGTATGGCCACAGCTCTCATAATGTTTCCGTCATCAACTGCTGTTTGCTTTGCTTTGGATGACGAGGATCATGGTCGCCATGTCAACAGCCAGGAAACAACACGAAGTGTGATGACTGACATGATATCCGGTGAGTTTGCGTCACTCTCAGCGCATTATGTAGCTAAATACGTGATTATTTTGCAATCAAAGGCCATTCCTAAATTTTGTTTTAGCTGGATTATGCAATAAAAACACATAACGTGACAAAAGGCAAAAATAAAATATCCAAGCATCAAAGTTACTGTTGCATAAATGCTGTTTTTCACAAAAAGCTAATTATCTCCATCTGTGAGACGCAACCAAAAAATTTAAAACCTACCTATGATTCACTGCACATAACTAAATCTAGATCTAGCTTTTTTTGCTGCTGAAAGAAGAGAGCTCATCCTTCAAAAAGGGCCAGCAGAGGATGTACTTCCTGCGGCTTCTGAGAAAGCACGGCCTGCCAAAGGAGCTGCTGAGGCAGTTCTACACAGCGGTCATCGAATCAGTCCTATGTTCTTCCATCACAGTCTGGTTTGGTGCTGCTACAAAAAAGGACAAACTCCGACTGCAACGGACAATCAAAACTGCTGAAAGGATTGTCGGTACCCCTCTACCCACCCTTGAGGACTTTTGCACGCTGCCAGAACTAAAGACAAGAGCGTGCAATATCCTCTCGGACCCTCCACATCCCGGTCACCAGCTCTTCCAGCTCCTTCCCTCAGTTAGGCGGACAATGCTGATTGTGCAAATGCTGCAGATGCTCACAGTTCTGAGGACCGGGGTTCAATCCACGGCCCCGCCTGTGTGGAGTTTGCATGTTCTCCCCGTGCCTGTGTGGGTTTTCTCCGGGCACTCCTCCTCCCACATCCCAAAACATTCCTCCCACATCCCAAAAACATGCATGAATTGGAGACTCTAAATTGCCCGTAGGTGTGAATGTGAGTGTGAATGGTTGTTAGTTTGTATTTGCCCTGCGATTGGCTGGCAACCAGTTCAGGGTGTACCCCGCCTCCTGCCCGATGATAGCTGGGATAGGCTCCAGCACACTCGCGACCCTAGTGAGGAGAAGCGGCTCAGAAAATGGATGGATATATATATACACACACACATATATATATATATATATATATATATATATATATATATATATATATATATATATATATACACACACACACACACATATATATATATGTGTGTGTGTATATATATATATATAAATACACACAGACCTAACACGTGCTACACAGGTCCAGCAAAACAGAATCATTCCTCTCAAGATGGATGGAACTAATTTGCACAAACTATTCCAAAAATAAAAAAATTACATTATAATGACATAACTTAAATGTTTTATTTTATTTTATTTAGTTTTCCCTTTATTCATCAATTAATTGTCCCATTGAGAAACTCTTCTTCCAGGGAGTCCTGGGTCAAGGTGACACACAGGACGTTTTCAACAGAAAACAAAGGCATTCCTCATATACTGTACATGTAATGTGACAGAAACATTGTGAGAGCTGTGAAGAAACACCCAAAGACAACAGTCAGTGATATCACTGCCAACCTCCACAGGGCAGGGGTGAAGGTATCGCAATGCTGTTAGAAGAAGACTTCGAAAAAAGAAATATACAGGCCATACCACAAGATGCAAACCACTCCTCAGCAAAAAGAATCAGAAGCCCAGCGAAGTACAGAGATGAGCCACAAAGGTTTTGGAACAAAGTTTTATGGACTGATGAGACCAAGATTAACCTCTACCAATGTGATGGAAAGGCCAAAGTATCGAGAAAGAGGATCTGCTGATGATCCAAAACACACAAGCTCATCTGTGATGCTTGGTGGAGGTAATGGCATGGCTTGGGCTTGCATGGCTGCTTCTGGAACGGGCTCACTCGTCTTTGTTGATGATGTAACAAATGATGAGCTGTATCTCAAAATCATTATGTCTGGCAATTTACAGGAAAATGCATCCAAACTAATCGGGAGAAGCGTGCGTCATCATGCAACAAGACGACCCAAAATATACTGCCAACACAACAAAGGACTTCATCAGGGGGAAAAAGTGGAAGGTCTTAGACTGGCCAAGTCAATCACCAGACCTTAACCCAGTAGCATGCATTTTACCTCCAGAAACAAACAAGAACAGAAAGAGTCTGAGTAAAAGGCGGGAAAAGCATTTCAAATGAAGAATACAAGAGTCTGGTAAAATCATGAGTCGCAGGCTTGATGCAGTTTTTGCAAGTAATGGTTATGCCACCAAATATTAAATGTTATTCACTTTCAGTTAATTTACTAATGTCTGTTCCAATACTTTTGCTCACTTGAAAAGTAGGGGGATTCAAACAATAGGTGCTCCGTCCTAAGTTGTTTATCACATCTGGAAGTAAAAACCATGAAATAAAAGCTGCAATTCTGAACTTTTGTCTCATATTCAACATTTGATCTGAAAGCCAAATGTCTTCAATATACAATAAAAACAAAGGAATTGACCTTTCCGTTCCAATACCTTTGGAGGGGACTGTATATGAAAAAAGAAAATCAAGCAAAAGGTGCTCTGTCCTGAGTTGTTTAACACATCTAGATGTAAATACCATGAAATAAAAGCTGGAATTCTGAACTTTTGTCTCATATTCATCTTTTGATCTGAAACCCAAATGTCTTCAGTATAGGTTCAGGTTTTAATGATGTTTGATTATGTAATCAGGAATGTTTTGTGTATACATACACTGTTACATGATTGATCGGGTATGAGCTACCAAACACAGTGGGTTAGTTAACATATTGTCCACTAGATGGAGCCCTGCTTAAGCACGTTTTGTCTCTATGGCAACACAGGACAAATACTGTTTACAGGAAGTGGAAGATAAGGAAGTTTCAGCCCACTTGGGGAAAGTACCATTGCGTAATCTGTCTCTGGGTGTTGCTTTTATTACCTTTTAACGGCATAAAAATGGGAATGAATCAATGGTTTCTAAGCATTGTTCACATTACTTTATCACGACATGAGAGTGAACCACTCCGAGATGGCTCTGTAGTGCTTTAATATGCCAGAGTAAAGCCAGGTGGGTTGTCCTACAGCCCCTAGTGTGGCCATCCTATATAAGCCAAAAACTGGTGACTTTAGTGTTCTTGTTCTCCCGTAGATCAGCAACTGAGTTTACAGCTTAGTCTCATATCTATCTTTGTGTAAGACTCAGGACGATTAGAGAGGCGGCTTATCCATCCATCCATTTTCTACCGCTTATCCAAGGTCGGGTTGCAGGGGCAGTAGCTTTAGCAGGGATGCCAGGACTTCCCTCTCCCCAGCTACGTCATCCAGCTCTTCCGGGGGTATCCCGAGGCGTTCCAAGGCCAGCCAAAAGATGTAATCTCTCCAGCGTGTCCTGGGTCATCCCCGGGGTCTCCTCCCGTTGGGACATGCCCGGAACACCTCACCAGGGAGGCGTCCAGGAGGCATCCGAATCAGATGCCCCAGCCACCTCATCTGGCTTCTCTCGATGTGGAGCAGCAGCGGCTCTACTCTGAGATCCTCCCGGATGACCGAGCTTCTCACCCTCTCTCTAAGGGAGAGCCCGGACACCCTGCGGAGGAAACTCATTTCGGCCGCTTGAATCGGGAATCACGTTCTTTCGGTCACAACCCACAGCTCGTGTCTATAGGCGAGTGTAGAATTTCATCCCCGACCAAGAGAGAGCACTCCAGGACCATGGTCTCAGATTTGGAGGTGCTGATTTTCATCCCAACCGCTTCACACTCGGCTGTGAATCGCTCCATTGAGAGTTGGAAATCACGGCTTGATGAAGCCAACAGAACGACATAATCTGCAAAAAGCAGAGATGCAATACTGAGGCCACCAAATCGGTCCGCCTCTATGCCTTGGCTGTGCCTCGAAATTCTGTCCATAAAAGTTATGAACAGAATCGGTGACAAGGGGCAGCCTTGGCGGAGTCCAACCCTCACCGGAAACAAAGGCAATTTATTGCTGGCAATGCGGCCCAAACCTTGAGACTGGTTGTACACGGACCGAACATCCCGTAGCATTGGGTTCGGTACCTCATTCTCCAAGGGACGCCTTCTCCAAGTCCACAAAACACATGTAGACTGGTTGGGCGAACTCCCCCTCGAGTACCCTGCTGAGGGTGTAGGGCTGGTCCACAGTTCCATGGCTAGGACGAAAACCACACTGCTCCTCCTGAATCCGAGATTCAACTCTCCTCTCCAGCACCCTGAATAGACCTTACCAGGGAGTCTGAGGTGTGGGATCCCCCTATAGTTGGATCACACCCGCCGGTCCTCCTCCTTATAAAGGGGGACCATCACCCCAGTCTACCAATCCAGAGGGACTGTCCCTGATGTCCACGCGATGTCGCAGAGCTGCGTCAACCAGGACAGCCCCACAACATCTAGAGCCTTTATGAACTCCAGGCGAATCTCATCCACCCTTGGGACCTTGCCACTGAGGAGTTTTTTTTTAACTACATCGGTGACCTCAACCCCAGAGATAGGAGAGTCCGCCTCAGAGATCCTAGACTCTGCTTCCTCATGGGAAGGCGTGTCAGTGGAATTGAGGAGTTCTTCCAAGTATTCTCCCCACCGACTCACAACATCTCCAGTCGAGGTCAGCAGTGCCCCATCCCTACTATACACAGTGTTGATGGTGCGCTGCGTCCCCCTCCTGAGATGCCGGATGGTAGACCAGGATTTCCTGAAGCCGTCCGGAGGTCTTTCTTCATGGCCTCACCAAACTACTTCCACACCATAGTCTTTGCCTCAGGGACAATCCAAGCTGCATTCCACTTGGCCAGCCGGTACCCATCAGCTGCCTCGGGAGTGCCACAAGCCAAAAAGGCCCGACAGGACATCTTCTTCAGCTTGACAGCATCCCTCACCACTGGTGTTCACCAACAGGTTCGTGGGTTGCCGCCATGACAGGTGTGTTCCGTCAGATGTGGTTCGAAAAACAGCAGCGTCTTTTTTATGCCCACAGCTTTGGGCTATAGGTGGTTTCTTAGAATCAGGGCGGCGTTTCTCTCTGTGAACCCAGCCAGCCAACCAGATAATTTTGGCAACGATAGTGCCAAGACCTAGACCGATTCCAGCATGAAACACAGCGAGCTCTCTTGTTTACATTCACCATCACGTAAGTGTATTTTTAACTTTAAGAACTGCACAACCTTTGGTCAAAAACGTCATGCATATCAAGCTTTCCCAGCATTAATGTGTGTGGATAATACTATAAAACATTGGTTACAGAGTAAAAATAAAAGACAGAAGTGTTTGTTTGAGTGTTGTTTCAGAAAAAAAGTATATATTTCTTCGAGACACCCCATTTTTACTGGTAAATGCTGTTTTTAACAAACAAAGAAAAATCCCAATAAATTGTCTACCATGTATTTTTCAAGTTAATGACTCCACAAATGTGTCAGCCCTCTCAGAGGGCCAATATGAAACCATATAATTGTTGAATTGACTTAACCTATTACTGCATATACACAACAAAATGTTGGATACATAATTTTGAAACACCAAAGTCCAGGATAATAGTCTGTTCAACGATTGTAATAGCACAACAATTTATTACATATCTAAGAAGACACCCCATTTTTGTCGGTAAACGCTGTTTTTAGTGTTTTAAAACTATATTGCAATGTATATTATATAATGCAGACTTGTTTGACTTCTTAGTCTAAATGCAGACTGGAACATTATCCATCTAAATCTCTTCTTCTTCATGCTGATATGCTAAGATCTCTATTTTCTGCATTCATCAATGAATAGTCTGAATGTCGGTAAATGTCATACATAAAAAAAATCTATATTTTAATGATCCAAAAAACTCATAATTCTTGTTTAATCGCCAACTCTATCGTTTAGTCCCACAGAGGGATGTCAAACTCAGACCACTTTATAATAACAGTCCCCACAGAGGGCCGTGATGACTGTGAAACCAAATAATTGTTTAATTGACTTCTGCTGGATAACTAGTTTTGAAACCAAAATCTGGACAATAGTCTGTTCAACTTTTGCAATAGCACAATTTATTACATATCTGGAATTTCTTTTATAGATTTTAGCAGGAATCATGGTTGTTGCCCTTACATGTTCAGGGGTGACCACGTGTGACCTCCCTCTATAACATTCTATTGTTTTACAAGAATGCTTTAATTATTCTACATGACACAACATGTCCTTGTGTGCCCCCACGAAGAAGCCATGGCTTCTGCTAAAAGCTGATAGATTCCTCCCACTGACCCGATGTCAACCCCCATGTCTCCTGTCCTGATTTTCCCTGACATGCCCTGGGGATGGCCACACATGACTCTTTGAAGTTATTGTTTTAAAATCCTTTGAAGCGCCAGATTTTATAGCATCGTGATACTTTTGTTTTATAACCCTTTTGAAGTGCCAAGTTTTATTGTTTTTCAACACTTTCAAGTAGCGTTTGTATTGCTTTATGCCTTATGACCGCTAGAGAAACCCATGACGTCACGTGATCAACACAAGCCAATAAAGGTCAAAGAGTATAAACTACCAGACTATTGTTTTATTAGTCATTTCGAACTGCTCTTAATAGCGAGAGGACTTGGCATCATTTGCAGAATTGTCAAAAAAATAAAATAAATGTATTGCCATGACCACATTACTGGTAACCTCTTATTGCTCAGTGACTGTGTTTTTATGTCTCAAAAGTATTTACTGTCAATTGACTTTCTATTGTTGTACTAGATCTGCTCCAACTACCGGAAACAAATTCCTCGTGTGTTTTTGACAAACTTGGCAAATAAAGATGATTCTGAAGGTTGAAGCCATAAACCTGTGAAAACAAAGCGATAAATCATATGACGTCAGGGTCATAAATCACTCTTTGACAAAGTCCATTCTATTAGTTTTACCATTCACCTGATTTGGATGTAAATAGCAGTGAAGGTCTGCAGTTAAACCACATTGTTTGTTTCATTTCACATCCATTGTGGTGGTGCTTAAAAGCAAAAAGATGAGAATTGTGTCCATGTCCCAATATTTATAAACCTGACTGTATATATTTATCTCACAAAGATAAATTATAAAATTTTACAATTCTGAAAAAATAGTCTCATATTAGATAATGGTGGACATGAAAATTGACAGTTGCATACATCTGTTTACTGAATTTCACAAAGATGCAACTTACACAATGTTAAAACTGTAATACGCTCTCTAAAACTTTTCCACGCTTTCCTTGACTTGCCCTAACAGAAGGACAATTGTCATGGGTCACTAAAGTGCAGTGTTATTTTATATCGTTTAGCAAAGTCACAGCTTACCTTGGGGTAAAAAAAAAAAAAAAAAAAAAAAAGCTTACTTAGCCAAGTGTGTGAGCTGGGGAGAAGAGTTGAGGGTTTCCTTGGCAGTATGTTTGAGTGCTGCATTTCACCGGTCTGTCTGTGAGAATTGCGTTTGTGTGTGTGTGGGTGAGGGGGGGGGGGAGAGCCATGCACTCGCAGAATGGAGCACAGACTCTCAGGAGCAGCACAAGAGAATTTTCACCCAGCAAATACATTAGTACATGGGTTATATATTGACTGATGTTGATATATTATTGATACGCTAAAATTGGCACGATTAATCAGTCTGCCAATTTATTGGTCTGGTTCTACTAGAAATGCCCCATCTTTCCCAACAGATCGTCAGGTTACAACAATGTCCCGACAAAGATTATCTCACACCATGGGTAAAGTGGCCACTAAGGAGCCATTTGTTCATAGGTGACTGACCCGTCGTTATGAAAAATGGTCATTTAGCCACACCTGGCAAACAGCAACGACCAACACCATATAACCAACCCCAAGGGAAACAACCACCAGAGACATAATTAGGGGAACTAGACACCCTAAATTTAATAACTAATGAAGCCCTGTGAATTCAAATGATATTTCTTCAACAACCGGTGCAGTGCCTCAATTCAGCTTTTGCAGATTTTGTTTGCTTGTGAACATTCATCCATCCATTTTCCATACCATTTATCTTGACTAGGGTAACAAATAGATGAAATCATATGTGCTGATTGTTAATTTAAAATGAGATTGAAGACATGGATACTCACGTCATAACTTCTTTTAGAGACTCAATTGCATTCTCCAGTTTCATCTTGTCTGGGTTCTCATCTGATGTGTGCTTCTTTATGTCTGCAATGGTTACAAAACAGTAATATAAAGAGACGTCAAGGGAAAATTGAAGAGAGACATAATTTGTTTCAGATACCATTAATCCTTTTTCTACCACTTGTGTTCAGGGCCACCGGTTGAGATGGAGCAAGGTACAATACTGTCTATAGACAACCAACAATTCATAGTCCCACCTGTGGCTAATTTAGAGTCTTCGAATGGGCTCTTTTCACATACATTCTCTTTTCCGGTTTTTGCTCCATATGACAGCTGTATTCACAGTGACAAGTAAACAGCAAAGTATGAGTCTTACAAAAGTTTTTTTTTTTCTCCAAAAGCAGAGCTGCCAACCTATAAAAATTCACTTCCAGAATAATGTCCAAACCGTTCTGAATTTCCATATTTAAATTTTTTTATCAAGAACATTACAGTGGGACAGTCATAATCATAATTGTTAATACATTTTGGCTTCAATATTTGTAAATGTAATGTTTTTATTGCATCAACCTTGTAATGGTGGATGCAGTTGCAGTCTGAATCAAAGTACCAGTATATGAGATTTCTATATGCCATCATCAAAACATATCTGTCTATGGATTAATTTGCCTTTGCCAATTTTGTTTTCAACCCTGATAACCAAAAAAGCAAGTCCATTAAATAAGATTGATCAGATCTCAAACGTCAAAACTAAAACTCAGCACTCTATTTGCAAACAAACAATTAGGGATGTCCGAAGCACATTTTTTTGCACCCAAGTCCAAGGCTTTGATTTTAAGGATCTGCCGATACAGTCTCTCTGGACAATGCATTAAGAAAGAGCATGCATCCAAATTAATATATGTACTGTTGGAATTAGGCAAATATTCGAGCTAAAGAAATAATGATATAATATTCCTGTCACGGGTGTGTGTTCCGGTTGTTGTTTTCCCCGTCTTGTACACACCTGCTCCTGAGAGCATCTTCACTACCTGTGCCCGTTCACCCTAATTACCCCTTGCATTTAACCTAGTGTCTCATTCTTTCTAGTTGCCAGTTCGTTGTACCTTGTCATCGCGTTCCAGCATTCCTTGTTTCCACATCACCGACTCACAGCAGGACTAGACCCTGTTCCGTTTACCGACCTTGCCTTTTTGGATAGTGTTGCCTTTTTTGGATTGCCTGCCTGTGTACCGACTTCTACCCATATATAAAACCTCTCTTTTTGAAACTGTCCATTTGTTTTGGAGTCGTGCATTTTTGGGTCCTATCCTCTGTTCCGTTCATGACAATTCCAGTTAATTAAAAAAACCATAACAGCTAACATTGTGTGCAAGAAGGGGAAGTACTCTCATATGATTGTGGCCATAAACACAGATATTGTATGTTTGTATATGCTGCCAAGTGTATTTTTATCTCGTTTGTCCAGAAGGGTGGAAGTTTCAGGATGTTTCGAGATGATGCAAGAAGTGGCCCGGGTGGTAGCTGACGGACCGAAAAACAAGTCAGGTTCTTGGCACACCAGCGAAAGAGAACCTGCGCCATCCGCTCTTGGGTGGGGCCTATCACCAGGAACCAGATGGGGCCTGGACACACCAGCAACATCCAGAAGTGTCTCAGCATGAACTATAAATGTCAGTGCCGAGAGGGAGAGGTGCTTTTTTCCCCATCTACTAGTGACGGGACTTTCAGACAGGGGAAAACGGCCCCAGAGTTCCGTGTGTGATCTTGTAATCTTGTTGAGTTCTGGACATAAATACAGATAAAATTGCAATGATTGTGAGCTTATTCTTTGGTTATCTTTCATTGGAAAAGCAACGAACACGCATCAGAAAATTGTGGCGAGAGTTGTTCATTAAGGGTAAGGAATAGACGCACATTTCCAAGAGTACATAGGGTTTGTGTGTGTGTGTATATGTATGTATATATATATACATATATATATATATATATATATATACATATATATATATATATACACACACACACACTGGGTACGCAAAGTATTCAGACCCCATTAAATTGTTCACTATATATTATATTATATTGAAGCCATTTGCTAAAATCATTTAAGTTAAATTTTTTCCTCAATGTACACAGAATTGTGGCAAGGCACAGATCTGGCCAAGGTTACAAAAAAAATTCTGCTGCATTTAAGGTTCCTAAGAGCATAGTGGCCTCCATAATCCTTAAATGGAAGGTGTTTGGGATTAGCAGAACCCTTTCTAGAGGTGGCCGTCTGGCCAAACTGAGCAATTGGGGGAGAAGAGCCTTGGTGAGAGAGGTAAGAAGAACCCAAAGATCACTGTGGCTGAGCTCCAGAGATGCAGTCGGGAGATGGGAGAAAGTTCTAGATAGTCAACCATCACTGCAGTCCTCCACCAGTGAATGTGAATGTGTGCGCGAATGGTTGGTTGTTTATATGTGCCCTGCGATTGGCTGGCGACCAGTTCAGGGTGTACCCCGCCTCTCGCCTGAAGATGGCTGGAATAGGCTCCGCAACCCTTGTGAGGATAAAGCGGTATGGAAATTGGAGGGATGGATGGAGGCTTCAGAACAAGTCTGTGACTGTTCTTGAATTCAGTCCTAATTGATGGCCTACAAAAAGGTCTCATTGCCAAGGTGTGAGTCAACACAGATCTCATGATGGGTAAGAGCAAAGAGCTGTCTCAAGACTATCGCAAAGTAATTGTTGCAAAATGTAACGATGACATTGGTTACAGGCGCATATCTAAGCCTCTGAACGTTCCAGTGAGCATGGTTGGGGCCATAACACGTAAGTGGAAAGCCAATCATACTACCATAGACTTGCCTCGATCAGGTGCTCCTCGCAAGATTTCTGACAGAGGAGTGCAACGAATAATCAGAACAGTTGTCCAAGAGCCAAGGACCACGTGTGGAAAGCTTAAAAAAGACCTGGAATTATCAGATACTGTTGTCACAAGGAGAACAGTGAGTCATGTACTCTGCCACCATGGCCTGTATCCACGCTCACCACGTAAAACCCCATTGCTGAAAAAGAAAGCATGTCAAAGCTCGTTTAAAGTATGCTGAACAACATTTGGACAAGCCAGTTAAATACTGGGAGAATATAGTCTGGTCTGATGAGAGCAAAATTTAACTCTTTGGATGCCATAATGTACACCACGTTTGGAGGAAAAATGGCACTGCACATCACCCTAAAAACACCATAACAATAGTGAAGTTCTGAGGTGGGAACATGATGGTATGGGGCTGTTTTCAGCAAATAGTACTGGTAAACTTCACATTATTGAAGGAACCATAACAATAGCGAAGTTCTGAGGTGGGAACATGATGGTGTGGGGCTGTTTTCAGCAAATAGTACTGGTAAACTTCACATTCTTGAAGGAAGGATAAATGGGCAAATGTACTGAGACATTCTTGACAAAAATCCGCTGCCATTGAGGATGATGAAAATGAAACGAGGCTGGTAATTTCAGCAGGATAATGATCCAAAACATACTGCCAAGGAAACCCTCAATTGGTTTCAAAGAAACAAAAATAAAGTTGGTCGCCCAGCCAATCACCTGACTTGAATCCAATCGAAAATCTATGGAAAGAACTGTGTCACGGACACATGATCAACAAGATGGCACCAGCAACCCACAACCTCTGATAGTTCTGCATTCTCGCCTTCTCCCCCGCTGAGCCAGACGGTCACAAGAAGCCTGGTTTATGTCACCCGGACCTTAAACTAATTTCTTGTTAATGTCACCCGGACCTTAAACTAATTAACAGCTCTCCTAGAGACCTGGGCTTCCAGTCATCAAAGATCCCTTGGTGCGTAGAACCACCGTTCAAAGCAATTCAAAATAAAGTTCAAGGAATCATTTCCTCCTTTGAAATGCATGCAAGCCCCAGTGTGACAATTGATGGAACACAAGTGACACCTGCTGGCGGTGGAGAGTTACTACCAGCCATGAGCTGAGCCACATATTTCTCCGAATTTAAATGCCTGTTTGATAATTTAGGAACTTTGCATGAATGCTCCCAGTATAAATCATGACACCAATGTCACTAATGAGTGCTTGCCACAGGGATGATGTCAAATATGTTTGTCAACTGAATCAGCTGAGATGTTTCACCTCACAAGACAAATGTGACATCACAAATATTAAGTGCTTTTAGCCATCACATATAATTTAAACACTCATTGCATAGATGTGCAGGGTGTGTGCGTGACAATGCAGAAGCTGGGTATGAATGAATGAACCAGTGGAATTTTATTTCCACTGGTTTAAAACCACAAATAATCCTAGGATAAAACTTAATACTAAGAGGTGTGGTCTGCCTTCCTTTGGGGCCGAAGCCCCTTTGTTCTGGGCTCTCTGACTCTCATTTTCCAGCCTCTCGTTTTTCCAACCTGCCAAAAATGGCGACAACCAGGGAGCCCCGCCTCTCACCACGAGTCGGCGGAGACTCATCCTTCCTCGCCGCGCCAACGAACGCGGAGTACATAAGCACTCTGCCGCACCCCGCAACCACGCTTTGGTGGATGTGGGGTAGCTTACGGATAAAAGACCAGTTCGGAAAGAAGTGCAGCACAAGTCTTCTCTGAGCCCGTGACGCACACCGTCACTAAGGTGCTTCAGCCACCCTACCCTTGCTTTTTCTCTGTTTTTGCCTTCTTTTTTCCTTCCTTCCTTTTTCGTTTAATACACCTGTTCGGTGACCCAGCCCAGCCATCTGGAAGACCGACCAGCCTGTCGAAATTCTGTTCTACCCAACGTAAGTGCAGCATGCTGTTCCTAGGTACAAATTGGTGCATAACGTGATTATAATAATGGTCACAGAAATTCTCAGCCTCGCATTGCTAACCGCACACTCACTTCCCACATATGTCATAAATTAAACCTGCTTTACGAATTTTTGTCTGTATCCTTTGTAGTCAAGCCCTCTGCATTGTTTCCCTGTAGTTTTCCCTTTACGATTAAAATTTCCTATAAAATTCCACTTCCTGTTGTGCTTTGTGTGTATTTTGAGTTTTAATAGTAAAACCACTGAAATCGAGAACTCGTATTTCATTCCTCTAGCAACCTTCAGATGAGTTTTTTTCGTCACTTTTCCTAAGATTTACGAAAATAAAAAAAGACATGGTGACCCTTTACGTGACAAAAATAGTTTGACTATAAAGTTAAACAAAATAATCGAGCTAAACCGGAAGCAACGCAGGTGTCGCTTCTGGCATATTCTTTTCCGAAGTTAATTACGTTTTAATCCTAAACCAATATACGCTACAACTGAAACAGAAGGTCCATAAAATAAGCACACGGAACCTTCAAGATTTGAAGACTGCTTGTGTGGAGGAATGGGCCAAAATTACACCAGAGCAATGCATGCGACTAGTTTCTCCATACAGAAGGAGTCTTGAACCTGTCATTGCAAACAGAGGCTTTTATACAAAGTATTAAATACCAGTTGGCATGTTCAATACTTTTTCCGTGTGTCATTTCACATTATTACATACAACTTATATTCTAATGCAGCCCAATGCCGGGCACAAGCCAGTGCAAACTGCAGGCCGGTCCCGAGCCCAGATAAATGCAGAGGGTTGCGTCAGGAAGGGCATCGGGCTAAAAACTTTGCCAAACAAATATGAGCGTTCATCTAAAGAATCCCATACCGGATCGGCCGTGGCCCGGGTTAACAACGTCCGTTAACCTGCAGGGCGAGGGTGGAAATTCAGCAACTGTGGGTCGAAGATGAAGGAGAAGTGGAAAGCGGGTTCTTAGGCAGAAAGAGAAAAGAAAAGCACAGTGCCGAAATTTAATGTTGGGACTACGACAGGGTGGCACGGTGATCGACTGGTTAGAGCATCAGCCTCACAGTCCTGAGGACCCGGGTTCAATCCCCGGCCCCGCCTGTGTGGAGTTTGCATATTCTCCCCGTGCCTACGTGGGTTTTCTCCGGGCACTCCGGTTTCCTCCCACATCCCAAAAACATGCATGAATAGGAGACTCTAAATTGCCCGTAGGTGTGAATGGTTGTTTGTTTGTATGTGCCCTGCGATTGGCTGGCAACCAGTTCAGGGTGTACCCCGCCTCCTGCCCGATGATAGCTGGGATAGGCTCCAGCACGCCCGCGACCCTCGTGAGGAGCATGCCGTCCGGGCGCTGCTGGATAAATTTGCTGGAGCGGAGCATGGAATGGACTGCTTGTATAAGAGAACGTTGTCCAGCTGCCTTGTGTCAACCGTCGAGACCTTCAAGTTCCTGGGAATTACAATCTCTCAGGACCTGAAGTGGGCGACCAACATCAACTCCGTCCTCAAAAAGGCCCAGCACAGGATGTACTTCCTGCGGCTTCTGAGAAAGCACGGCCTGCCACCGGAGCTGCTGAGACAGTTCTACACAGCGGTCATCGAATCAGTCCTGTCTTCTTCCATCACAGTCTGGTTTGGTGCTGCTACAAAAAAGGACAAACTCCGACTGCAACAGACAATCAAAACTGCTGAAAGGATTGCCGGTACCCCCCTACCCACCATTGAGGACTTGCACACTGCCAGAACTAAGACAAGGGAGAGCAAAATCCTCTCGGACCCTCCGCACCCCGGTCACCAGCTCTTCCAGCTCCTTCCCTCAGGTAGGCGCTACCGATCAATGCAAACTAGAACTAGTAGACATTCCAACAGCTTCTTCCCTCTTGCGATCAACTTCTTAAACACCTAACCTATAATTTCATTACAACAAGCTGACAATTTTTGACTTGAGTTCGTTGTCACATTTCTGTGGGGCCAATTATGTATTACTCGTGCACTCACTGTAGTTGTCTCGCCATGCTGCACTATTTGCATATACTGGCCACTCATGCCAGATTAGCATCTGCCCCATTTGCACACTGATTGAGGAGTATCTGTAACATTTGCAAAACCCACATTGTCCCAGATGATCGCACTACTCGTCACTTTGAACCGCATACATTCCTTGAAGTCTCAGCGCCCTTTGCACAAAATGGTCATTGCACCGGACTATTGCAATATTAGTCATTCAAACCGCTCTAAGTGCTAGAGGACTCTGCATCTTTTTGCACAATTGTTTTTTGTCAATGTCTTTATGTCTCCAAAGTGTTCTGTAAATTGACAGTCTGTTGTACTAGAGCGGCTCCAACTACCGGAGACAAATTCCTTGTGTTTTGGACATACTTGGCAAATAAAGATGATTCTGATTCTGAAATAGTAGACATTCCAACAGCTTCTTCCCTCTTGCAATCAACTTCTTAAACAGCTAACCTATAATTCCATTACAACAAGCTGGCAATTTTTTGACTTGAGTTCGTTGTCACTTTTTTGTGGGGCCAATTATGTATTACTCGTGCACTCACTGTAGTTGTCTCGCCATGCTGCACTATTTGCATATACTGGCCACTCATGCCAGAGTAGCATCTGCTCCATTTGCAGACTGATTGAGGAGTATCTGTAACATTTGCAAAACCAACATTGTCCCAGATTATCGCACTACTCGTCAGTTTAAACCGCATACACTCCTTGAAGTCTCAGCGCCCTTTGCACAATGGTCATTGCACTGGACTATTGCAATATTAGTCATTCAAACTGCTCTCAGTGCTAGAGGACTCTGCATCTTTTTGCACAATTGTTTTTTGTCAATGTCTTTATGTCTCCAAAGTGTTCTGTAAATTGACTGTCTGTTGTAGTAGAGCGGCTCCAACTACCGGAGACAAATTCCTTGTGTGTTTTGGACATACTTGGCAAATAAAGATGATTCTGATTCTGATTGGCTCAACAAAGATTGGAAAACGCTGATCTAATCATTCCTCTTCAAAATAAAAGATGCGCATAGACTGGCATGTTTGTACGGACATAACGATTTCCAGAGAGTGGTCGTCTGTGCAACACAAGATCTCTGGTAGATAAAACAAATGCCTTTTATGCACCAGAGATATTGCATTGGCGACATACAGACTCGCGAGACTGGTCTCAGATTCATTTGGGATATTTTATGAGTATAAGAAAGACATTCAAAACAGTATCTGGTGCCGGTCGCCAATGTCTTCTACACCCTAGCAGGCGTAGTGCTGGACATGCCATACTAAACGGGACACATGCAGACTGAACTGAAACAGTTGAATCGAACTGTTTGGACCGTTTTCAAAAACTGTTCAGCTCCTAATATTACTTTTGCCTTCATATTCTGGATTTAAGAAGAGGCATAAATTCAAGAAGTGATTCTCAGCTGGTGGATCAGGACACAAATGTGGGTTGGGGATCCATTTTGGGTGGGTCGCCGTCACCTAGTAAAAAAAATTACATTGTCGTATTCGTATTGCCTTTTTTCGTTCCAGTACAAAGGCGTATGAAGTTCCCTCATGGAACAAATTAGATAGGGGAGAGGAAATGTTACTCATTTGTGCTCTAGTCGCTAGTTTACTACGTAAAACAATATAGTGCAGCTCAGCCGCTGGTGAGCGGGGAACATGGTTAGCAATGTGGTTTTGGCAGTATGTCAAACTCATTTGAAACAGCATTTAAAAATATAACGTACATGTGCTTTCAGAGGCTTTTTTCAAACAAAAATGCTGTACTGTTCTTTAACTTATTGGAAAAGGCAAGTTCCAGAACGACAAGTTGAGAACCACTGCGTTAAAGCATTTCTTTAAATTGCTGTTCAATGCTTCTGAGGATGATATACAAATACAATATACTGTCTGTAATAGTTTGTTTGGGCAAGTTCTGTAAACCATGCATGTAGAATAACACAATTTTTCAAAACCAGAAGACCTAGCCATATTTTGGCAGCGTAGGAGATTATGTGCAAAGAGCCCATTTACCTAGTATAGCATATATTGGTTTGGATGAAAACGTAATTAATTTAGGAGAAAAGAATAAACCGGAAACGACATTACTTCCGGTTTAGCGTGAAGTTTAAGCATTAAAATAAAATAATTTTATCTCGTAAAAGAGGACAACACGTCTCTTTTTAGATGTGTAAAACCTCAGGACGAAGTGACGAAAAACCTATATTTCTCGTAATCTGAAGGTTGCGACAGGAATTGGTCTTATGTTGCGTGGAACACAATTTAGGCAGGCTGGTCGATCTCTTGAATGTTTGGCCGGTCCGGTCTGTACGGGCAACAGGTGGATTTGATGGGAAAAGGAAGAAGAAAAAAAAGAATCAGCGAGAAAAAGAGTTCCTAAAGCAGGGCGGTGTCGCTGTTCGCAAGACGCTGCCAATTTACGTCTCAACGGAGCTTTGTCCGTAAGATGCCCCGGCACCCGACAGGGTAGCTCGGGGCGCTGGCAGGATGCCCTGCGGCGGCAAAAGGTCTGATGTGTCCTCGCCACCTCGTGGTGAGAGATGGGGCTTCCTGGCTGAGCCAGTCTTCAGCAAGGTGGTCGAGTGAGCGAGAGCCAGTGCCAAAGGGGGGGCTCTGGCCTTCCAGCCTTGCCTGGTCACGCACACCCTGTTTAATCCATGCAGGGAGGGTTTCAACCTTATGTAGTGGCTAACAAAACTTGCTGTTTGTTTTTAGATAAACACAAGCATCTTCAGTTGGCAAACAAATTTAACCAGCAGACATTCAAATTCTGAGAAATACAATCACTCGTGACATTGGTGTGATGATCGGCACTGGGGGCATTCATGCAAAGTTCTTTAAAAAAATGTCACACAACATTCAAATTCGGGGAAGCTATGTTTGCAGTAACTCTCAACCGCCTGTGGGTGTAGCTCGTCTCCCATCCATTGTCCCAGAGGTCTTCAGTTGCATTTCCAAGAACAAATGGTCCATGTTGGACCGGAGGATTTTAAGCTTTTTGGGTCGGTATCTTGAGCCCTGCATACCCAGGGGGTCTCCTGATGACTGGGAGCGCAGGTTTCTGGGGCAGCTGCTAATAGATTTTAAGTCCGGGTGAGAAGTTTGGATTCCTGGGGCCTCATGTACAAAAGGTGCGTATGCACAAAAATGTGGCGTCCGTTCTTTTTCACGGCAAAGGTCAGATGTATCAAGAGTGACATGACCTTGGAAATGTCCGGTGCCTCACGCCAACTGCATGGCTGGCGTACGCACGTTTCTGCGGCTTTTGGTGCTTTGGCGACACTTACAGGTGATGCTGGGAAACTGTTCTCATAAATCTGCACACCAGAGACACATGAATAATTAGCACTGATGAACAATTCATGCCCGGCAACATTTGATTTCAACAATGCAATTGAGGCAAGGACCCAGAATTCATTTGTTAACCAGTGTATTTAATGAACCACTGATATTTGTGAGGACACCTATTAATTGATCAAGGTGATCATTTATGCCGCCTGTTGCCCTCACAATCGCTTCGTGACTCCAGCACATGCATCCTTTGAATTTACTTCATTTGAACATGTACATCGGTTGCACATGATTAAAATGTGTTTAAATTGACATAATTTACCCCTCTTCTCCTAAAAAAGAAAACATGATTTTTTTTTTGTCAGTGTGCGTGTCCTCTCTTGTGTATTAAAATAATAAACTGAGTAATCAAAAAGGAGTCAAAGTTTTTGATATCTTCTTTGATCTGCTTATGTACTTCTATTTGAATTCAAAAGATTTATTACAAATACCACACATACAACATTTACGCATGAACCTTTATCTCACAGGGCTGAGTGTAGGTTACTGTATGAACACATTTGTTATGAGTTCTAAAAATACATTGTATTAACCTTGTGGGGTGATCATAGTCAGCCACATGTCCTCCCATCACCCCTGAGAAAGCAGCGTCACCCATGATCGCAGCGATTCTCTCCTCGAACGGGGTGAGGCCCCCCGCGCCGGTTCTTCCGCCTTTTTTGGCCACACTTCGGCGGTGGGCAGCTGTCCTCCGCTTCGCATCCACTTTAATGTCTGACCACTTCTTTTTTTAGTTCAGCGTGTGCGCGCTATTCTGTCTCCACAACATTGACAGCCGCACACGCGATGTCCCATTCCCTCCTCTTTCGCATGTTGTTAACGCCGTAGGACAGCGTGCAAAGAGGATTTTCTTGCATGCCTCCACTTCATCGAGCAACTTCACATTCAGAGAAATAATTTTTCATTACCTTGCTCATTTTCCTTTTTTTCTGATCATGCAGAGATCGGCATCTCAGGTGCAGGGTACATTTAAATATGATCTTCTTATTCAAATGTGGGCGTGGACAGGGAGGAGTCGGCTACTCCAGCATGTGCGCTCATTTCCACGTTGATTGGAAATGTGCTTGGATTCATGAGTACACAGAGTTTCATACATCTGAATATTTTTGTGCGTACAACGTTTTCTGGATTTGAGCGAACACCATTATTCAGGAGGAAATCCACTCAAGTTTTTGTACATGAGGCCACTGGTCTCTGCTTTTATGAGCTCCTTCAGACTGACTGGTAATTCATTTGCAGCCGGACAGAAAAGGGTTTTAGGGGACAGACAGAGGGATAGAGTGGACAAGGGGAATAGGGCTGCGAACCACAGCAGAACAATAGCGAATCTGTCTAGATATCCGAGCACAAGTAACATTACAAGAGCCAAATCGTATTCTTATTTGTGGCTTGGGGCGACACACCCGGTGAGGACTTGCAATAACTAACCAAGAGAACACGATGAGAGAAAAGTACAGGACAGGATGTGGGAAATGAGCAAGGCAGTGCTACTGACGAGTTGTGCAGTGGGATTCTTTTTTTAAGTGTCTAAACACCTGTTATTACCTGTGAGTTTCTGTAGTTCCTGACATGAGATTCAAACCCAGAACAGTTGAACATGCTTGTCACATGAGCCGCCATGCTACGCTTTAACATACAACATTTCATAAAAGTATGTCCACATGAGAGCGGCACGGTAGGGGACTGGTTAGGAGGTCTGTCTCACAGTTCTGAGTGGTTCAATCCCCGGCCCCGCCTGTGTGGAGTTTGCATGTTCTCCCCGTGCCTTTGTGGGTTTTCTCCGGGCACTCCGGTTTCCTCCCACATCCCAAAAACATGCATGGTAGGTTAATTGAAGACTCTAAATTGTCCGTAAGTGTGAATGTGAGTGCGAATGGTTGTTTGTTTATATGTGTCCTGCGATTGGCTGGCAACCAACCAGTTCAGGGTGTACCCCGCCTCCTGCTCGATGATAGCTGGGATAGGCTCCAGCGCTCCCGCGACCCTTGTGAGGATAAGCGGCTCAGACAATGGATGGATGGATGTCCACATGAGTGTGAGTTACCATTTAGAAGTAGAGCCACACTGGGAAGTCTCTGTACAGGTCTGATGAGCAGCTCTACTAGTGCCTGTCGTCCGCATTCTGGCTTGGCCTGGTTGATCTAAATATAAAATCATAACATTAACAGCATGCACGGGTGCACTTTCCCACAAAATTAAAATGTTAAATCTTATTGATATGAATCACAAACAAAATTAAATCTGAACAGCCCCCCTTTAGAAGAGGAAATTACAATGATTGACATATGGATTTAAGTCATTGATAATATCCAATAGCACAGGTGTTGAACTCAAGGCCCGGGTGCCAGATCCGGCCTGCCACATCATTTTATGTGGCCCGCGAAAGGAAATCATGTCCATTGACTTCATGTTTCTTGCTAAAATACCAAAATTGGAATTTGTCTTCACTTTAAATAACATTGAGATATTGTAAGCATTTTCCCCCTTTACCCGTTTCAAAATAATAGTTGCACAAACAACCTTTTACTGGCTTCTGATTTGAAAACTAGTTATCCATCAATGTTTTGTGTATATGTAATATTTGCCACAATCATACATTTATATGGGTTTAGTTTAGTCACAAACCCTCCAAAAGAAACCATAACTATGGTGTGACCTGCAACAAAATGAGTTTGGCACCCCTGTCCTACATTAAACAAAAAAAGAACCTACCGTGCCTTCGAAACTATTTGCTCCCTTCCTGCCTTCTGATTTTATTTTTATTTATCACACTTAAATATTTTGTATCAATTATAATAGTCAATTTTGACATCTCACAAAGACAACTAAAGTAAATGTAAAATGCAGTTGCTCACAGATAATTGTAGTAATAGATCAATTATTAGCCGGACCGATTATTGGCATTATTTGTATTTGTATTTTTTTTTTAGATTTATTTAATCCGATGACCGATAATTTAATACTAGGTTAATTTGACTCTGATGCAGCCGCAGCAAGCCTCACTGTCTGTGACTTCTCCCTCCAGCATTGACCCGCCCATAGCACCAACTGATACCCTTGCATAGCCAGTGCACGGGTAACAGCCAATCAGCACACAGTAAAAGCCATGCAATCGATCTGTACCTCAAGAAGCCAGTAATCGACAGGGCTAAGGGGATGGCGAGAGAATTGTGTGCGTGTGCAACTGTGTGTGCGTGAGTGTGTGCATGACAGCAAAGCATTCATGTCTACAACTGTAGGGAAATAATGGCTGTTTAACTATTTATGCTGCTGCATGCAGCTGCATATGAACAAGAATGATGGAAACACCCACAATAGGCAACGGAGAGAACACGTATCCTTCCGCAGCCGTGTTGAAGAGAAGTTCAGCTCTAGCATACTGGTGACCTGCTGAACAGTAGCTGCTTTGAGGATGAGCTACATCTGTACCTCAAGGAGCCAGAGATCGACAGGTGTAAAGAGGACCCACTCCAGTGGTGGACGTGACAACTAACTCTGTTTTATTCACTTTATAAAACTTTAGGGAAGTATTTATTTAAATTTGCAGTTAACTTTATAAGAGAGGCTGGTGACCCTGCACATTTTGTTTTTGAACTTAGAAAATTATTACTATTATTATTATTATGTGATATGTACATGGAAAAGGATGACGCGCTGTGGCCACCCCTAACGGGACAAGCCGAAAGGAAAAGAAGATTATTATGTGATCTGTAAAACATTAAGATTTCAATTCCATTGAAATTCTGGAAAACCTTATTTACTATATATACTGTAGTGTTTGCCCCCTTTCCTGATTTCATATTTTTTTGCACGTTTGTCACACTTAAATGTTTCCCATCATGAAACTAATTTAAATATTAGTTAAGGACAACACAAGTAAAAAAGAAACAGTTTTTAAATGTTTTTTTTGTATCTTTAAGGGAGAAAAACATCCAAACCTACATGGTTCCACCGACTGTGTGAAAAAGTGATCGCCCTCCCTGTTAAAACATAACTGTGGTTTATCATACCAAAGTTACATTTCTCTAGCCACGCCCAGGCCTGATACTGCCACACCTGCTCTCTATCAAGAAATCACTTACTGCCTGACAAAGTGAAGTAGACCAAAAGATCCTCAAAAGCTAGAAATCATGCAGAGATCTAAAGAAATTCAGGAACAAATGAGAAAAAGTAATTTAGAGCTATCAGTGTGAAAAAGGTTATAAAGCCATTTCTAAAGCTTTGGTACGCCAGTGAACCACAGTGAGAGCATTATCCACAAATGGCGAAAACATAGAACAGTGGTGAACCTGCCCAGGAGTGGCCGGCCGACCAAAATTACTCCAAGAGCGCAGCGACGACTCATCCAAAAGGTCACAAGAGTTGAGAGTTGCAGAGGTGCAAGACAAAAACCACTGCTGAGCAAAAATAACTTACTTTCGAAAAAAAAAACATCTGAATGATTGTTGAGACTTTTGGGAGAATATTATATGGACTGACGAGATGAAAGTTGAGCTTTGTGGAAGGTGTGTGTCTCGTTACATCTGGCATAAATTTAGCACAGCATTTCAGAAAAAAAGTGTCAACAGTCAAACATGGTGGTGGTAGTGTGATGGTCTTAGGCTGCTTCACTCCTTCAGGAACTGGACAACTTGCTGTGATTGATGGAACCATGAATTCTGCTCTTTAACAGAAAATCCAGCCATCAGTTTGTGACCTCAAGCTTAAGCGCACATGGGTTCTGCAGCAGAATAACGATCCAAAACAAAACAGCAAGTCAACTTCTGAATTACTTAAAAATACAAAATGAAGGTTTTGGAGTGGCCTAGTCAAAGTCCAGACTTGAATCCGATTGAAATGAAGTAGTATGAGCTTAAAAAGGCCATTCTTGCTCAAAAACCCTCAATTTTTGCTGAATTCAAACAATTGTGCAAGGAAGAGTGGTCCAAAGTATCTCCAAAGAGATGTGAAAAACTCATTGCCAGTTCTAGAAAACACTTGATTTCAGTTGTTGCTGCTGAGGACGGACGGCCCAACCAGTTATTAGGTTGAGGGACTCATTACTTTTTCACACAGGGCCAGGTAACTTTGAAGTGTCCATCTATTCCATGCCAATGCCGTCTAAAGACGTCAATGGCGTTTTTTAATGGGAATGGGTGGGGGAGGGTCTTGTGCAGTTTATGTGTGATCGTCAAGCCTCTGGATAACTGCAATGAGGAATGGCACACTGTAGAGGGCAACAATGCCTCGAGGTGAACGTCCCTCCCTCAGAGGAAGAAGAAGAGGAAGGAGGAGGAGGCGGGGTGCAAGAGACAACAAGAGAAGGCAAACAACGGCGGAAGAGAGAGGAGACAAAATGAAAAAAACTAACAAAAAAAAGCTTTCGGTACCACAAATTATTGCGCCAAGGCATGAAAAATATTCCTGCGACCGAAAGGAATGACACCTTAGATCATGCGGGGGAATAAAAAAATGACGCACCGAGCCGATCGCTTTGTTGTTAAGCTCTTGCCCAAAATGCAGGGTCTTATGCCGATATCCTCGGCCACTTGCGAGCTGATTGTCTGCCGACCAGAATTTAAGTGAATGGGATCCGGAATCGTCAGATGAGTGAACTCCCTCTGAATCGCCTGGAAGCAGCCGAGCTTCCTCCGATGAAGACAGACGAAGACGGTCACTCGTTTGCAGCTAGCTTTAGCTACATTTAGAGAGCAAACACGCTCCTTCAATCCTTGTTGCATAAAAACATAATTTTGTCCCACTAGTTCACATTACAATGTAACATCTGTTGCCAGTACTGATTTGAATTTTCCATTTACAGCTCGTCCATCTTCAGCTCAGGAATTCAACACCCGCGAGTCAAACGTCTTTTAGGATTGTGACGAAGGAAAGTAATGTTTTTTTTACCCTTGCAAAACACATAATAAAAAAAAAGTATTCTCTAATAATCATATGTACTTTTGAAAACTTACAGGTTATGCATCCAGCAGACTTTCAACCCCCATTCCAGTATGTAATGCAGGCAAAAAAGGTAATTGAAAGCGTTTTTTTCTCCACGTCCCACGACAGCAATTTCAAAATAAATAAAAATAAATTGGCAGGAAAACAAATCAAGCACGTTAACTGATAGAAAAATTTGTAAACAGCTGAGGAATTACTTTTAAGTTCCATAAAACTACGGGTGGCTAAAATAAGCATCGCTGTGTCGCTACACTAGCGAAATTAGCTTCCACTGAGACCATGTCCTCCCCGCGCAGTGGAAAAAAAAATTTAAATTAGTGATTGTTGAGTGTTGGCATAATTTGACAGATGGTGCATTTGATTGATGGTGTAAAATATGCCTAAACTGTTGATCGGATACAGGTCCAAAAAACGATTAGGATTGGCCAGATGTACCACATATGCCCACCAGATGGAGACAGAGTAGTATTCAATAGGCATTGTAGGCATGTTTTCCATACAGATCTGCCAATCCAGTCTTGTACTCATTTGCTTGCACAATGCATTTTAGCAAACAAATAACCAGTAACAGCTTTCTGCAGCTTATTACATGTATAATTCATTTATAGTAATCAAGAGTTAGGACCCACAATTGTTTGTGCCACACTACGAAGCATGAGTTAAGATGATGAAGGGCTAGGACCTTTTAATTGTACTATGGGAGTTTTGCAATGAAATGTGTATTAAACAAATTGTTTCAGGTTGTATGTCTTCAATGATGTTTGATGATATGATGAGTATATGTTACACACACGTACTGTTTGGAAGGTTGATCAGATTTGGGCTGTCCTCCAGAGTTGAGAAGGAGATAGGTTTGGGCAAATATGACATGTTATATATGTTACAACAGTGGCTGTTTTCCCTTGATAAAAGTGTAAGTCTAACTGCGTCGTCACCATGTCAACACAGGAAGTGTGTTGTGTTGACATGGAGACGCCCAAAGAAGCTAGTGGAAAGTCCCCTGCTCTTCACTAAATTTTACCAAGGATAAAAACGGGTGAGCCGGCCCCAGTTGGCTCTGTAACGCCCCTGGCATTGGCAGTCCTATAAAAGGTGAAATACTTCTGCTTTTAGAGCTCTTTTGCGCCAGTCGGTTAGCAGCAACAGTATGCTGCATAGCTTTGACGTTTTTATTCTATCTTTGTGTGAGATGCAAGATTATAAAAGATGCAGCTTCTGAAGACGTCTTGCGAAACCTCTGACAAGATCAGGCAAAGTCAAACAGAGGATTATTGCGATTATTGCAAAAAAAAAAAACATTGTAAGGGGGGGCAGGGGGTTGGGTGGTTTGGGGTTCTGGGGGGATCCACAGAGATTTTGTTTTTATTTTAACATGAAATTAAGCAATCTGGAAGACTCTGAAGAGTACAATAAGGCAAAAATAAACACATTTTCTTTATACTAAAAAACATTTATTTACACCGTTCAAGTACATGTTGATTTACAAATTTAAGATTAAAATTAAATTTGCCTCATTTCTTTGCTTTTTTGTTCTGGCCTCCAACTTGAGCCAGGCCCATCTCAACCTGCACCTGATGCCTGCTTCAAGCTGTCCCACATGAAAAGCATCCTTCTCTTTAAGCACTCTCATTCTGGAAAAGAATTGACTAAAATCATTGTCTGCTTCACTTTATTTTTCACTATTAACCACTTCAAAGGCTAATCCCAAATCCATCCTCCAGGAAAATATTAAGTATAGTTTTTCAGTTTTTATTGGCCATATCTGAATTTGAAGTGAGCTAATTCTGTGTTGTGACATAATCCCTAACATCGCTCCGTCGCTTAATACTTTTAACATTAACATCTGTAAACTAATTAGATAATTGTAGGCGCGTTTCCTAATAAATACAAGATGTACTAGCGGATCAGCTCTTGTCGCAGATGTTACGTGTGCTTCGCGGTTCTGCTGGGACCACAACCAGGGCCACGACCTGCAGCCCCTCAATGCGAAAATACAAAAGACCAGTGCAACAAATACGACATTGGCTGGTCTGATGAGCAAAAATGTTGCTTAAACGTAAGAGAAGCAATACAGGATGTCCGCTCCTGAGGTGGGTAGAGTAGCCAAACATTGTACTCTTGTAAGAGTACTGTTACTTGACAATAATATGACTCAAGTAAAATAAAAAGTAGGCCTCCAAAAAATTACTTGAGTAAAAAGTACACAGTGAAATAATTACTCCAGTACTGAGTAAATAGCACAAACCAATAAAACATGAAATAAACAACAAAAACATTTGCGATTTAATGCACGGTGTTTTCTCAAGTTATACATGGGCTAAACATCCACGTTTGGGCAGACAGTGCCAGACAAATATGACAATACATAAAAGCGGTTGTTTTTGTTCATCTAATGTAAACAAGAGTAGCGCGCCGTTGCCTTCACGGTAACGACGACCTTCCCAAAATGGCCGCCATGTAGGCACGACAATCAGCCGGGCTGGTTTATCTCGTTAATACCTATGCCCCGGAAGCCCAATAGAAGAACCCCCCACCCCCCAAGGAAAACTCCTCAGATCTATACGATTCACATAAATGGCCTATTCTGAGTTCAAAACGTAAAATTTCGCTGAAAGGAGACTGATTTGCATGTATGGTTCAAAAAAAAGTCCTTGGTAGAAGGGCCCTGGGGGTGGAAGAGATCTGCCCAGAGTTCCTCACGGCTCTGGATGTTGTGGGGCTGTCCTGCCCGACACGCCTATGCAACATCGCGTGGACATCAGGGACAGTGCCTCTGGATTGGCAGACTGGGGTGGTGGTCCCCCTTTTTAAGAACACAGTATCTTCCAACAATAGGGGGATCAGACTCTTCAACCTCCCTGGTAAGGTCTCGTCAGTGGTGCTGGAGAGGAGGGTCTGTTGGAAAGTCAAATCTCAGATTCAGTAGGAGCAGTGTGGTTTTCGTCTTGGCCATGGAAAAATGGACTGGCTCTTCACTCTCAGCAGGGTTCTGGAGGGTGCAAGGGAGTTCACCCAACCGGTCTACAACCCTAATTCCAATGAAGTTGGGACGTTGTGTAAAACAAATAAAAACAGAATACAATGATTTGCAAATCATGTTCGACCTATATTTAATTAAATACACTACAAAGACAAGATATTTAATGTTCAAACTGATAAACTTTGTTTTTAGCAAATAATCATTAACTTGGAATTCTACGGCTGCAACACGTTCCAAAAAAGCTGTGACAGGTGCCAAAAAAGACTGAGAAAGTTGAGGAATGCTCATGAAACACTTGTTTGGAACATCCCACAGGTGAACAGGTGGGTGCCATGATTGGGTATAAAAGGAGCTTCCCTGAATTGCTCAGTCATTCACAAGCAAAGATGGGGCGAAGTTCACCTCTTTGTGAACCAGTGCGTGAGAAAATAGTCGAACAGTTTAAGGACAATGTCCCTCAACGTACAATTGCGAGGAATTTAGGGATTTCATCATCTATGGTCCATATCATCAAAAGGTTCAGAGAATCTGGAGAAATCACTGGACGTAAGCGGCAAGGCCGAAAACCAACATTGAATGCCTGTGACCTTCGATCCACTGCATCAAAAACCGACATCAATGTGTAAAGGATATCACCACATGGGCTCATGAACACATCAGAAAACCAATGTCAGTAAATACAGTTCAGCGTTACATCCGTAAGTGCAACTTGAAACTCTACGATGCAAAGCAAAAGCCATATAACAACAACACCCAGAAACGCCGCCGGCTTCTCTGGGCCTGAGCTCATCTAAGATGGACTGTGGACTGACGAGTCCACATTTCAAATTGTTTTTGGAAATTGTGGACGTTGTGTCCTCCGGCCTAAAGAGGAAAAGAACCAACCACACTGTTATGGACACAAAGTTCAAAAGCCAGCATCTGTGATGGTAAGGGGCTGTGTTAGTGACAATGGCATGGGTAACTTACACATCTGTGAAGGCACCATTAATGCTGAAAGGAACATACAGGTTTTGGAGAAACATATGCTGCCTTCCAAGCAACGTCTTTTTCATGGATGCCCCTGCTTATTTCAGCAAGACAATGCCAAACCACATTCTGCACGTGTTGCAACAGCGTGGCTTCGTAGTAAAAGAGACTAGACTGGCCTGCCTGCAGTCCAGACCTGTCTCCCCTTGAAAATGTGTGACGCATTATGAAGCGTAAAATACGACAACGGAGACCCCGGACTGTTGAACAGCTGAAGCTGTACATCAAGCAAGAATGGGAAAGAATTCCACCTACAAAGCTTCAACAATTAGTGTCCCCAGTTCCCAAACGTTTATTGAATGTTTTTAAAAGAAAAGTATGTAACACAGTGGTAAAAATGACCCTGTCCCAACGTTTTTGGAATGTGTTACAGCCTTAAAATTCAAAGTTAATGAATATTTATTAAAATAAAGTTTATCAGTTTGAACATTAAATATCTTGTCTTTGTAATGTATTCAATTAAATATACGTCGAACCTGATTTGCAAATCATTGTATTCTGTTTTTATTTATGTTTAACACAACGTACCAACTTCATTGGAATTGGGGTTGTACATGTGCTTTGGTTGCTCTGAGAGTATAGGGTAACAGACCACTTAATACGGGGTGTGTGGTCCCTCTATGATCAGTGTCATTGTTTGGGGTGCATTGCCCGTAATACGGCAGATTCATTTCCAGTGAGGGTTGGACTCCACCGAGGCTGCCCTTTGTCACCGATTCTGTTCATTCACAGAATTTCTTGGCGCAGCTGAGGGGTTGAAGGCGTCTCTGCTTTTTGCAGAAGTTGTGGTTCTGATGGGTTCATCAAGCCGCGATCTCCAACTCTCACTGGAGTGATTTGCAGCAGAGTGTGAAGCAGTTGGGATAAGAATCAGCACCTCCAAATCTGAGACCATGGTCCTGTCGGAAAAGGGTGGCATTCCCTCTTCAGGTCAGGAATGGGTTCCTGCCCCAAGTGGTGGATATCAAGTATCTTGGGGTGTTGTTCACGAGTGAGATAAGAATGGAGCGGGAGAT